>NC_089229.1:1887500-2022500 GCF_963924675.1 Phocoena phocoena
TAGCTACAGGATCAGATCCCAGCTTCCTGGCCTGATCAAGGCCCTTCTCTGCCAGGGGCCATCTTGCACTGGGTCTGTAGCAGCTAATGTTGGTGGTGCATCAGTTTGCATCGTAAAGGGCAACAGCCCGAGCGGGAGGCCAAGGTGAAGTCCTCTCCAAGGGCCAACAAGATGCTCACTAGACCCCAGAAGAAGCAAAGCTTGCCCCCACTTCTGCAGACACACCTTCTCACTTTCTCCAGCCACAGATATGAGATTGCGTGCCTTGATGTGGAAAACCCCAAATGTCCCCGAGTCTTGCCCCACCTGCTCACCGAGGACCTTTGTTCTCCTACAACTTACGGAGCTGTTACTGGGAGTCCCCGTGCCTGGGAGGGCCAGACACTACTTCACTGCACAGCTCTCTGTGTCTGCTCTAAATGCCAATGGCCATGTGCGGGTTCCGATTCTGTCTCCTGTCAGAATTGGTGGCCCTGGAGTCTCAGGGCAGAGCCGTGCCCCGGGCATCTCAGTATATATGCCGGACTCGACTGTCTGCCTCAAAGATGCAGTGAGGGGCCCTCTGCTCTCTCCTCCTTGCACTTAGCCCTCTGGCCTCAACGCAGAGCTCCTCGGGCACCAGAAGTTCAGGCTTCGGTGAACCCTCAGGGGTCCCTCGCATCACAGGACTCAGGGGCAGCTGGGATCTGGACGGCTACCTCCCCAGGCTTGCTTCACTCATGCTAATCAGCTCGTGCCCTGGGGGTGAGGATCCACCCCCCCCCCCCGCAAGACAGGGCTTCTGTGCCCACGGATGCTGCCCAGCAACCGGACCAGGGTTGGACCACAGCGGGCCAGGATACATCCAGTGAGAGGATGGACAGTCACGCAGGTCCACATCTCTACAGAGCAGTTGCCTCTGCTCCTTCTCCAGCTCGATCTCGGGAGTGCCTGGGATTTGGCTAATTGTCAGAATCTTCCCCAGAACAGAGAACATCCTCCAAAGTCCGTAAGGCGCCTCTTGAGCGCTGAGCGCTTGTTCTCATTACTCGCAGGAACAGCCTATCTGGGTGAGTGCAAATAGATTTCGTTTTCAGCTGCGAATCTGCTATTCCAGATTTCCTCAGCCTCATCCACTGTTCTGTTTCAATTCCTCTGTCAAATGCCTTTGTGGTAGGAGTTTGACAGCTGAGGGCTGGTGAAACAGCAGACTGAGTGCTGGGCTGGAGAAAATTTCACATGTGTGCTGCTGACTCGCTGGGAGCAAAAGAGACTTGAAGACATAATGAAAAATTAGATTGAGAAACATTCTTAATTTATAACGCAAAATTGATTCAGTGTAGATGGTGGCCAGTAAGCTCACCGCCTTCCAAGGGCACGAGTGCGTATATGCACCGACGTGCATCTTTTCTGCTCTTGGGTGGCTGGTTTGTGCTGTCTGCTCGTCCCTCTTTTAAGACCACCTGGCAGCCCTGGACAGAGCTCCTTGAAGAGGGGGTTGCAGTTCAGTGGGTGATTGGGGGCCTGGAGGAGCACACTAGGTGGTTGGTGAAAGTGTGCCCTGGGACCGAGTGCTGACATCACCAACAGAGAGACCTGGGTGCTGCACACGGGAACCCGGGGTCTAGCCCCTCAGGGTACCCCTGGCCTGGAGCATCCCCGCCAGCAGGCTTTGCAGCCTTCTCCTCCGACCCCGATGGAACAATCTCTCGAGGGGCCAAGAGTGCAGCTCCTGCAACCCCATCCGTGCCGAGGTCAGAGCCCTGGCTTGTGGCAGAAGCAAGGGCCCTGGAAAAGGAAAACAAGACCCTGGACAGCTGAGGCCGGCTGGGGTCGCGGGTGCAGAGACCTGTGAGCGGTCCCGAAGTGAGATGCGGACCTTCTGCCCCAAAGGCAGGACCTCCCAGTGCATGGAGGATACTCTGTCTCCCCAGCACCCCCATCTCCCTTCAGCCCTGGGTGAGATGGTCAACCCTCGGGTTTAGATTCCACCGTCGCCTCCACCACCTGACAACAGGCATCCTTGGTCCGCTGTCTGTGGGGTGGGGGAGTAACAGCAGGGTCCCCAGGACCACCGAGTGTGACCTGCAGCAGGAAATAACGCAGGCCGGTCTCAGCTCCTCTGTCTTCCGACCTGGAAGGAGCTGGGCAAGGCTTTCTCCTTCTTTCCTCCAATCCCCTTTAGAACATCGTGACTATGATGAAGAAAACTCATGAAAACCAGAAGATGGAGCTCAGAGCTGCCACCGAGCTAGGGCTCAGAGTCCATCCTTCAAGGCCCCTGAAGGTGGGCATCCTACAGCAGGACCCAAGGCGCCCCTGCCAGATTCCCGTCAGCTCCCTGGGAGGCGTGAGCATCTTAGTTTGCTGGTCCCCCGCCATACGCTATGGGCTCAGAGGTGTCCTTCCAGATTCATATGTTGACCTTCTAACCTGGAGCTGGGGTCTTTAAAAGGTGATTAAAGTAAAATGAGGTCGCAGGGGTGGGCCCTGATCCAACAGGACTGGAATCATTATAAGAGGAGGAGATCAGGACACAGACACACACGTAGGGATGACCGTGTGAGGACACAGGGGGAAGATGGCCGTCTACACACCAAGGAGAGGTCTCGGGAGGAACCAGCCCTACCCCACCTGGATCTCAGATTCCAGCCTCCAGGCCTGGGAGACAATTAATTTCCACTGTAGCCCCCCAGTCCGTGGCTTTGTTGCAGCCACTGCACTGCCTGACACCCCCTCGGACATGGTTTTGTCACCTGCTTAGGGACCGACCTGTACTGACTGACAGGCATGTAAAAGCCAGAGCAGGCTGAAGGCAGGTGCTAACCCTGGGATGGCCGGCAAGCTGGATGTGTCACCGGCTGTCTCTCTCGGGCTACCCTGGCCGCGGAGTCTGGGTGAATCCCAGTTCAGCTCTCCCATCTCAGGCCTCTTTGCCCTCACCCCACGCCTGCTCCAGCAAAGCCCCAGGCCCCAGGGAACAACGTGCGCCCATTGCTCGGCCTCCTGATTAGACGCTGAAGGTTTCCTTCACCCTGACATTTGCTCTTAAGTAGCTTTTCCTCTTTCCACCTGGAAATTTTAATGAAAGAATAATGAAGATGCTAACTATAGAAATCAGATAAAAAAGGAAGTAAGACACCAGAGCTTGTTACTGATCAGGAGAAAGTTCAAAAATAGATAAATATTATACATTCCATCAAAAATTTACAATTAATTACCATTTTCATACCATTGAAGTTGTCAGCGAATTTGATTACTATTCTCAATTATAGACTTTGCAAATTCCCCCCTTCCCAAAGTACAAGTGACATTTCTAATTGCTGATCTAAGAATCCGCTTCCCAAAATAGATGGAGAAGACGAAAATAGGCGTGGAGATGATGGTATTTCATCACCCAGTATTGGGCAAACTGTCACGGGAGTGGCAGGGGGCGGAGAAGCTGGCCAGTCCCGCAGCCTCAGGCCGCATCGGGGAAGATCCGCCAGGCCCGGCCTGTCCAGCGTTGGGGAGGTGCTGCCCCCGCCCACCTCCTCTGCTTCTTCATTTCTAGGCCCTGACACGCATTGCAGGCAGCTCTACACACTTGAGGGTGGTGGCCCTCGGCCAGAGGAGGGCGGCGGTGGGCAGGGAGGTGCCCTGAATTTGATGCCACGCTGTTTCCAAGGCTGCGGGACCACCGGTGACTTTCTTGGGGTCGGTGCCGACGATCCGCAGAGCATCCTGGAAGCAGGTCTCTGAGTCCAGGCTTGCTGCCCCTCCCTGGGTTCTAACTGCAGCTACAGCCGCCTCCCCGCTTGTGCTGCGGGAGAGTTTCCGGGCAGATTCTGCAGTGTCCGAGGGGCAGCTCCGGTCTTGGGGTTGGTGCACAGCCCAAGTGGCCGGACTGAGTAGGGCAAAGGCTCCTCTTCCTCTGTCCTGCGGCTCCCCTCTGCTCAGGACCCTCAGGTCACTGAGCACAGTCACGCCTGAGCCGTAGATGCACCCCCGTCCCACCCACATCCCAGCCGTCCCTCCGTCCCCTGACGGCTCTCGGACCCTGCGCTTGCAAAGAGGTCACACCCCCCTTCTCCCTCCCCGCACCCTCGGCCAGGCTTGCGGTCTGTGCCGTGGCCCCTGGTTCTGCGTGTGGGGCGTGGTGGACAACACCGCTCCCGGTGCCGGGACGCTGCTGTGCTATATGCCTTTGCCGTGTCTCTGGCCTCTCCGCCCTACTCCCGCCCCTGGCCCTGAGGTCAGAGCCATTGGTTCCAAATACAGAGAACCCCTAAGGTCAGCAAGGTGGAGGCTGGACTGAAGGACACAGCCTGTGCGTGGCAGAGCAGGGACAGAGCTGACCGCCCGGCTGCTGTCTCTGTGGCCGTCTGTCCTCACAGCTAGGATGTGGACAAAGGGCTGCTTATGTACATCTGGGTCTCCCTGGACCAGGCAGGGGGAGGGCAACGCAACCTGTGAAGGACAGGTGGAGGTCCGGGCTGGGGGACAAAGCAGCCTGGGAGGGAGGCGTGGTCCAGGATAACGTGTTTGCAGAGGAGCTGGAGAGGGAAGAGGATTCTGGCCACGGAGTGCTGGCTGCTGACCTAGGCGTCTAGATTTCGAAGTAATGCCGGTTGCTGGGGTTGCATTGCCCTTCACTTGATAACCCTTAAAAGCGCACTCCAACCTCTAAAATCCAGGCCACCTCTGGGGAGCTTTGCACGCGGGTCTGGAGTGGCCTTGGCTGGGCCAGCCCTGGCTCTGCCCCTCAGCCCCTGGCCATCTCAGACAAGTGACCAGATCTCCCTGGAGGTCAGCTTTTAACAGCTGTGAAACGGGCTGCGATGCAGACCCAAGTCAGCTCCGAGATCTGTCAATAAATCTATGGATTTACCCATTTCTCTTCAGCACGTGACAGCCTATGCTTCCCCAGGGCCCGGCGGGGGTCTGGATTCCTCCTCATGCTGTGGGAGGTGCTTGAACAGCCTGACCTTCTCAGTCACATGCAAAGTGGCGTTGCTGCTGGATTATTTAGAAAGAACATCCCTAATAGCATCTGGAAGCAAAGCCGGCCAATGCACACACACAGCCTGTGTTCACACGCGTGTGGGTTAGTGTGACAGGAGGACGCTGACCACGACCCAGCGCCGACTCCCACTGGCCCCGAGGCAATCACCAGCAGCCGTCCTGTACCGTTGTGGGCGTCTTTGTGTTTCAGGTGAAGAAATAGGGGCTTCCGAGGGTCCGTGAACTCTCAGGGCAGAGAGGGCTCTTCCATCACAGCGTCTCGGGTCGTGTGTGTGGTACACTCTGGCGTGGAGCCGGTGCGGCAGGAGCCTGGGGCAGAGACCTCTGGCCACGAGGACCTCGCTGTCCCCAAGGCTGGTCTGAGCTGAGTGGTAGAGGGGCCAGGCTGGAGGCACCTCCGGGGAACCAGGGCCCACGTTCTGTGCCTTCCTGGGCGTCCCGGGCTGGGCCCGTTGCTCGGTGTGATGGCTCATTTTACCTGTCAGCTGACTGGCCACGGAGCGCCCAGGCATCTCACTGCTCTAGGTGTGTTTGTCTCCAGTGCAGATGGTCCTTCCCAGTGTGGGAGCCTCATCCGATCCATCAAGGGCCTGCATAGGCCAAACACCTGGAGGAAGGGAGAGCTGACTCTCTCCTGAGCTGGGACGTCCACTTTCTCCTGCCTTCCACTCAGACTTGTCCACCGGGGCTCCTGGCTCTCAACCCCCAGCTTGGACTGGAACTAAGCCACTGGCTCCCTTGGCGTCCAGCTTGCAGATAGCACAACTTGGGACGTCTCAGCCAGTTCCTGTACTAGACCTATTTATGGATCCATATCCTACTGGTCTGTTTCTCCGGAGGCCCCTGACTAATACACTCAGCTAATGGACACTGAAGAGCTGATATACTCCAGGCGGGTCAAGGTCCTGATGAAAGGTCACCGTCCCTCTGTCTGGTAGGACACGATGGATGGAGCCTCAGGTCACTTCTCTACAACTCGAGGAGCCCCAGCGGCTGGGGCTCGGGGCTCAGGGCTCAGGGCTGTCCATAGCCGTCACACAATCGAGGCCGCTCGTGAGAATCGGAGGGGCGGACTCATCGTGAGATGCATAGATAGGATGGTGGCTGGTTTTTATTACTCAACCTGGAGCAGCTAGTTCATTAAACAGTAGAATTCCTGCTTCATTGTTTTTGTGGCTCTGACTCATATCTGATGGGAGATTTCACGATCACCCATAAATCTGAGTGCTCATTTAAGAAAAAAAAAAACAGTGGTGGAAATTTATGACTAATCGTGTGAATGTTTAGAAGCAGCCTTGAGCTTCCTGGGCCATGTGAGGTCTCGGGGCCTGGGAGGGGCTCAGAGAAGCAAAGGCCCCTTGGGACCTGCCCCGGCACCTGTGGTCCCATCTCCAGGCTCTAGAGCCCCCAGGTGGGTGGAGGGAAGACCCACCCACCTCTCGGTATGTGCTTCAGGACACACCGGGCTTGGACATAGCAGCCGACAAAGGCCAGAGTCCCCCTGACTCGCAAGGGGAAGTGTGCGCTCGTCAAGATGCAGAGGAGATGACGTCTGTGTCTCTAAAGGCCTGTGGGCCCGTGTGCTGCAGGAGGCAGTGCGGGGTGTGCGTGTGGGGTAGAACGGGTCTCCCGGTTCCTCGGTTAACACGAGGGTCTCCCCAGATCACTGTCTTGAGAGCAGACCTGCCGCCTTCCTGCGCTGCTGTAAGTCGCCCACCTGGGGGGCCTGGGCATGCACCCTCGGAGCATCTGCCTCTTCTCTGGGAGTCCTCCCCACCTCAGAAGGCAGTCTGAGCCTGCCCAGCAGCTCCTCGCCTATCCAGGGGCCCCGCACCACCCCAGCTGGGGGTCATCGTGCCACCTGTGCTCGGAACGGGAGGCCAGCGCTAAGTACTCAGCCAGTGCCTGGAGTCTGTGTCCAGCCGCAGAAGGCTGTTTTCCATCACTGGTGGTGGTATGTGGCTTATCTATGTAAATATTATTATTATTTTATTTTATTTTTTTTGCGGTATGCGGGCGTCTCACTGTTGTGGCCTCTCCCGTTGCGGAGCACAGGCCCCGGACGCGCAGGCTCAGCGGCCATGGCTCGCGGGCACAGCCGCTCCGCGGCACGTGGGATCTTCCCGGACCGGGGCACGAACACGCGTCCCCTGCATCGGCAGGCGGACTCTCAGCCACTGCGCCACCAAGGAAGCCCTATGTAAATATTATTTGAATTTAACTTCCAACTTTTTGAATTCTTCATGTCTCACACGGTTCTGAATTAGGACGGGCAGCGCATCCTGATCTATCCTGGATGCTCCTTGTTTGAAAACTGAAGGTCCCGGATCTGGGGAACCCTCAGTCCCAAGCAAAGCAGACTGGCCACCACCCCATTCTGGATGTGGGTGTGAAAAGTAAAAGCTCCGATCTGACCACACCCTGGTTTATGCCGATGGGGGATGAGTGTCTCGTCTGTGTCCCGACACCTGCGGGCTGTTGTTGTCAGGAAGCACCTGACTTGGCCTGGCCTCAGTTTCCCCATCTCTTTAATGGGAGTAAAACCTGCCATGGGAGTAGGAGCTACAACATATGCGGTGGGCTCGGCTCTGCTGAGGACTTCACCCAGGGTAAGGTGGCAACCGAGACACGCTTGATGGAAATCGTACTCCAGGCCTAGCAGGATGTTGTCGGTCGGGTCACTTGGGGCAGCTCTAGCCACCGAGCCAGTTTCCCTTCATTGTCCCTGAGAGCTGAGTCAGGAGGCTGCTGGGTTCTGTGGTTGACCCCTTGTCGCTGGCATCCCCAGGGGCTGCAGGTGGATCCCTGGGTCCAGAGGCGCTAACGACACTACTGCTGATACCGGCAGCGTGTTTGTCTCAGGAGCAGGGTCTGGGCCATTTTTCGTTAAATAGTATAATTGTTTTGCACTGGTAGGTGAGGACGAACAGCTTTGCCCAGCAAGCAGCCTCAGGAAAAAGTAATCTAGTGTCGCTCTTCACAGGCTGAAGCCATGCACCCAGAATATTCCTCACTCTGACTTAAATGCATCTCCTGCCCACTCAGAGCAAATGCAACTTTCCCTTTTATGACTATTGTTTATTTACATGGAAAAAGTTTAAATCAGGCCTGAACTACCAACAGCTACAGCTCCCCGCAACCTGGCACCAGAAACAGGGACCCCCCCGAGGCCCCCAAATGGGCAAGGGCTCTATAATGTGACCCGCTCCCAGTTAGTTTCCCCCAGAGGCCCTTGCTGGCTGTGTCTACACTGCCAGACACAGGAAGCACAGGCTGGGGACTCAGGCCCCCCGCACTTACAGACCCCAGCCTGGCCCAGACCTCTCCCTGTGGTCTCTCCCCGAGGATCTTCCAGGGGAGGGGGGTGGAGACAATCGGAGGGGACCCAGGGATGCAGTGGGTGCCCAGCCCGCCCCTGGGCTTTGTCTTCTTCCCATGGGACCCGGGCAGCTGCCTGCCCTTTCACATCTGAGAAGCAGAGAGAACCACACTGCTGTTCCCTTGGCGCCAAAGTGACTTTTCTTCTTGCTGCCACCGTCGTAATGACTAGGTTATTTATTATCCGGTGTTGATATAACATGACAATCATGGGTATCAATGGAATAATAATATGGGAACATGGTATTATTAGAGAGGCCCCATGGGTGAGGGGCCAGGGGTCTGGATGCCCCCGGTTTGTTCACTGCTGTGCCTCCAGCTCGGAACCTGCCTGGAGGGGCAGCCAGGAGCATCTGGAGGGACGCGTCTGGGCAGACATGCAGACCCTTGGGCTGGGAGGCAGCGGCAGGTCAGCATGGAACCCCGACTTTCCCCAGGCACCCGCAGACACAGGACGGGCCGGTTCCAGGAGCCACGTGCAGCCCTGGCTGAGCCAGCTTGGACCTGTGCCTGCGGCTGCAGGTCACAGTCACTCAGGCTCTCCCACCTTCTTACCGGCCATCCGGTGAGGGCTGACTGCCCGGCGGTCGGGGAAGGGAGGGGACAGGCCGTCCCTCCGGAGGGGCAGGGGTCCGGGGGCCCGGCAAGGAGGAGCCTCGTGGCCAATATGAGAAGGCACGGGCTGGGGCTGGGGCTTTGGGTGCCCGGCTGCACCCACAGGGTCTGCTCTTGGCCTGGACCCAGAAGCTCACTTATGAGGCCAGCTCCCGATGCACCCCCAGGCTGGTGCAGAGGGAGGGAGGCCTGCTCCCGAGGTGCAGGTGGCCCCTGCGTCACCCAGCCCTGGTCTGAGGCCTCTCCCTTGGGGTCTGGGTCAGGGGGAGCGACATGGAAGCTGGCGGCAGGGAGGCCGTGTGGAGGGGCCACGTGTGAAGGAGGGGGGCGCTGTGTGCGCTGGTCAGGCACTCCCTGGCCCAGACCCCGTGATGGGGACGGCTTCGACTCAGCTGTGCCATCAAGGCCGCAAAGGCCCCAGGACGCAGCTGTGGGGAGAGCTGCCAGGAACCACGGCAGAACGCGTGGCATGCCCGCTGGGAGGATGAGGGGCCCCGGGAAGGTGGCCAGGGCCAGGCCCCACTAGCCCAGCAGCGCTCAGCTGGGGACCAGTCTGCTCCCTCCCAGGGGGCAGGTGGCAACATCTGCAGACAGTCTGGGTCATCACGACTGGAGCGGGGTGCCACTGGCGGCCATGGGACAGAGTCAGGGAAGCGGCCGGCCTGCAGTGCCGAGGACGGTCCCACCGCAGAGTGACCCGCCCGGCCCGGCGTCTCGAGGCGGAGGCGGAGAAACGTTGCGTGGATCATGGAGGCTGGGGTGTGGAACAGCAGGTTTGCGTTTTGGAAACCGGGCTTTGTGGATCTTGTGGCACATGGCACAATTCCAGGCCACAGCTGGAGCCTGCCAAACCGGGCTGCATCGTCCCAAGATTTATCAACAGATTTGAGACAAAGCCTGTTGTTTTAGCCTTCAAGTCAACCTGGATGAGTTACTGGAAGCCATTCCAGTAATGCAAGTTCAAGTGCATTTTTGAGAGGCCGGGAGAGGTTCTTGGCTGGTGGCCATGCCTGAGGCTCGTGTTCTCTTCCTCTCTGCCAGCCAGTGTCTCTTTTCAAGGGACCAGAAGGGCTAGGACAGGGGCTTCCCCCGGGGGTCACCGTGAGCAGGTTGGGAGCGGCGGCAGGTGGGAATCTTTACTGATGCCCTGACCAGAGCGGCCGCCAAGGAACCGGCTGGCTCCCTGTGCTGCGGCGGGCAGCCAGGTTTGCGCCGGCGTGTGGACCAGAGGATGGGGAGGCCGGGGGAGCGTGTGGGGGGAGGCGATGAGCAGAAGAGGGGCGTGGTGGACGTGGGGACTGCAGAGGGACTTAACGGGATGCGTGTCCTGGGAGCCGCCCTCTAGGGAAACTGAGTGAATACTCGGAGGAGACAGTGACCGTGACGGCGTGGCAGACGGGCCACGGTGACAGTTTCATCACAGGCTCATCTGTCTTCCAATGGAGACCCCGATGACGCATGAGCATCAGGACCCTTTAAGATGCTGTGCCAAAGAGACGACACCGCCGCTTGTGAGCGTCAGTCAGTCAAACAACGGGGGACGAGGCTCCCTGTGATTTGTCTGTTGTATGCTTAGAAGCCACGTTAGGGAGAGTGCGTGACACACGCCCGTGATTCCCCAGTTATGCAGGTAAAGCTCTGGTGGCCCGCACCGAGATCTGGGACAGGCGGGGTGGGGTCTGTGGGCTGCTCGACGGCACACGCGTTCTTCAGAAGAACTTAAACTTGGTGAGAGCGAGCGACCTTACGTGAATGCAAAGGATAAAAGACAGGGAAGGGGCTACTTTACTATGTGATAAAAACGGGAAGCCCAGAATGGTGCCGATCTCCCCTTGAAAGGTGAACACTTCATCCTTGTTGGTGATTCTCCTCTCTTGCTGGGACCAAGGGGTCCGAGCGCTGGGATTCAGAGAACAGGGAACACGGATTCCACTCTCTTCTGGAGGCCTCTCCCTGCCCCGACCCGATGGAGAACTGTGAATCTGTGGGGCGAGTGCAGTCGTGTCCTTGCAGCAGAGACCGTGGTGGACAATTTGGGCCCACGTGTGCAACCAGGTGCAGGGGAACCCCGAGGCCCACCTGAAAACAGGAAAGTAGGTTCTCAGGAGTGAGTTATTGACCTGAAGAGCTCTCCGGAGAGGGGAAAGTCGCAAGAGTTGCCCGAACGGTGCGTGTCGAGCCGTAAGCGCTCATACTTCTCTGCAGGAGTTTCACGTCTAGGAATTTATCTTCAGGACATGATCTGAGATGCACTCAGAGATTTTCACACAAATATATTAATTCCTTTGATACTTAGCAGGAAAAATGGTCAGTGGCCTAAATGTTTTCTGGTTTATGTCCATCTCACGATCCTGTTTTATCTTCCTCGTCCACTGGTTTGTCATCTTTCCCGCCCCTGGATGTGCGCCCGGGACAGTGGGGTCTGGTCTGTCCACACTCTTCTTCCCAAGAACAGCACAGGAAAGTGGTGATTTTTCTTAGAAGAATGAATGGCCGGTAACAACCATCAGTTATACTCTGTAGATCCTTAAACAGCTATTAAAGTTATGTTTTTAAAAGAGTTCGAACAATGAGCGCAAATGTTTGGGAGACAACGTTAAAGAAAACCGTAGGCTCCAGAGCTGCACAAACCCCCTGGGATCGCAGACATGAGGTGCACATCAGCCGCGGCCCCAGGCCAGACCAGGCTGTGGGTACAAATGCAGCCCCACTGATGTGATCACTCGTCGCCGGCCGTCATTCACCCCAAATTGCTGGCCTGGGACCTCAACCTCTAGGAAACTTTGTCATTTTTCTCTGAGATCCTGAAGCATGGGTCAGGGTCCCCAGGACCATCCCCAGGCTCCGTGACTTGCTAGAAGGACCCACAGGACTCAGCCTGTAGTCCCCACAGCTAAGATTTGTCAGGGCGACACGACACAGCAAAGTTGGCAAGTACACAGGTGGAGCCCGAGGCCCAGGGCAGGCTCCCAGGGTCCTGCTCGGAGAGTCACCAGGATGTGTTCAATGCCGCAGCAATGAGTTGTGACCTCACGTGTGAGATGCTGTCTACCAGAGGAGCCCATCAGACGCTTGTGCCCAGGATGTGTCAGAGGGCTGGTCATGCCTGACGGGCACCCAAACTCCAGACTCCAGGAGACCCTGCACTTAGCACAAACTACATGGTCTGACAGTCCAGGTGCAGAGCGCCCCTCCTAATGGGAGGGCTAGGACCCTCAGAATCCAAGTGCCCAAGTGCTGGGGCCAAGTGCGCAGCCAGGCCAGCCTGCCAACCTCCCAAACCTCGTGTCTCTTGGAACCTGTTAGTCCCCTCGCCCGTCTGCTAGGATCTTGGCTGCAGGGGCCCCACCTCTGGTGTGGCTCCACGGCAGCCTCCCTCCCGAGGACAGGGGGTGCGTTCCAGAGGCCCCTGTACTTTACCTTGCCTCATACCTGGCAGGCACGTGGTTCCCAAGGTCTGTGGGAGCCCCAAGGGGACCCACCGCCCCTGGACCCCCACCCCACTTCTTGGTGTGCACCCCATTCCTCAGTCCCCTCCGTGTCCCTGGTCTCCCACCCGCTCCTGGACAGGAGATAGCCTGGCACTGGACCATCCCTGTCTCTCTCCCCGGGTATCGGGTGATGGGGTTTCAGTTCTGATATTCTTTGAGTCTTTTATTTTATTTGTGGGTAAAATTAGATGAGAAGAAAGCCACCTCTGTATAACAGTCAGTCCTGAAAGAAAAGACAAATTAAATTCTTCCTATGAGCCTCTGTCGCCTTTCATGTAAGAAGAAATAAAATCTGTACAGAGCATTTCCTGCCCAGGACCAGACCTGCACGCTGAGGCCTCGTTCACTCACTGAGCAAGTCCAGCGCCTGCAGGATGGCGTCTAGGCTGGGAGTGAATTTGTGTGTGTGTGTGTGTGTGTGTGCGTGCAGGAGTGACTCTGTCTGTGTGCAGGTGGGCACGTCGTGTGCCCGTGGCGGGTCCAGACCCTCGGGGGAGGACAGGTCCCTGACGTCACGACCCAGAGGAGGGAAACCGGAGGACTGGGCTCTGTGTTTTCTATTCAGCAGGAGAGAAACACAAACATTCCAGGTGTTTGTAGGTTAAAGCTGGGAGACTAACCCATTTTGCGTAAAAAGAGTGAAAATGCGAAGGATATGCACGGGTCCACGTGCAGACACCGAGTCAGCAGAAAAGGAGCTTGGCTCACTGAGGCCGCCCCGAGCCCATGGGAGACCCCCGCCAGCTCTGCTGCCCTGTCTCCTGCAAAGGCGGGCTGGGAGCCCAGACTCCACGCACTCTGGGCAGGGCCTGCCCGGCAGCATCTCAGGGGAGGGGTTTGGGGAGGCGGCTCCTACCAGGAAGATGAGAGCAGACGGTCCCAGCTGCTCGTGGCATACCGTTCAGTGGTTCTGGGTGGGGTTCTGCTGGGGACCGGGGTCAGGGCACTCAGAGCAGCTGGGTGAAGGACTAGGGGTTTATAAGGAATGAGCGTGGGGGGCACACCTATCTGATTCCCTTCCCTGCGTCCCCTCGTCCCCCAGGACTGTGAGGACATCTACCTGTGGTCTGGGGGCATCTTGAATTGCGGGACCTCCTGCTGTGGGGCTGGGTGTCACAGGGGCCGTGTCCCGCCACGTCAGGGGCTGCTTTCAGACTCTCATCTGCGTTTCCATTCCAGCAGTCATAGCTCTTCTGGCCTGAGTCCCTCCTGACGCCCTGAAATCCGACTTCTGTATCTTCTCCGGGGTCTTCTATCTCCCCCTCCTCCACCCTGGGGGCTCCAGGAAACCTCACGGCCACCTGGTCCAGCCTGTAGCCCCGAGGCCCTGGCTTGCTGCCCACCTCTCCCCCAACAGTTCCCCGTCCTCCGTCCCCTCACAGCCGCCCTCCCATGTGCCCACATTGCACTCGGCCACCAGCTCCAGTCTTGGGCTGGTCCTTTCTCCTCCTTGATTCTCCAATTCCTCCCATCAGAGCCGGGAAGGGCACCCACGAGTGCTCAGGGCCCCTCACGACTCAGTCTCCTGATGCTTCTCCTCAGCAGGAGGGAGATTATTTTTGGGAAGAGCATCTGCAAAACACATCTGTTAATTTTCTGTATGTGTTTATCCACAGTAGAAATTCGAACTGGTAACTGTTTCACATGGCAGCTCACAAATAAACAGGAGGAAACAACACAAGAGAAGGACTCAGAGAAGATGAGAGTTAATGGCATCACGTGGGTAAGCGGGCAGTCAGAGAAAGGTGGGGACGGAGGGCGGAGGTTGCAGAGGAGAAGGTGAGTGCTGAGATGCAGGCGAGCGAGTGGCGTGTGGACACGGGGAGGGGGGACACACAAAGCCCCTGGCTGGATTCCGTGCCTCTGGTTTTACAGAGCTTGAGGCCCCAAGGGAGGAAGGGGGTTGAGTCCTCTTCACCCCAGGGTTAGCTCCAATGGAGCCAGAGGCCATCACATGGCCCAGCTTCCCCTCCCAGCCCCCAGGGTGACAAGGACTGGGTGAGGATGGAGGATGAGCTCGTGGCCAGTAGGTTCCTGAGGGTGAAGACGGCCAGTAGGGTCTGAGAGCACACCCCCTGGGTGAGGGGGGAGGCACCCAGAACACACCCTCCTCACGTCTCAGTTTGGGCAGCAATGGCCAAATGCATTATGGGGGCTGACCTTGAGCAGACACATGTGCCCACAGATAGGAGGCTAAAGCCCAGACTCAGCACTGGGGAGGGCCCTGGTCCCATTGCCTTCTTGCCGTGTCCCCTCATGCAGAGAGAGAGGGGGATCTGGCACCTCATTCTTTTCTTTTCTCATTCTTGTGGGACACAAGACACTAATCCCATCGTGGGGGCCCCACCCTCATGACCTAGTGACTGCCCAGAGACCACCCCCTCCTGACACCATCCCACTGGGAGAGTTAGGGCTTCAACATAGGAATTTGGGGCACAAAGTTTCAGTCTATAAAAGACCCAGAAAGTGCTGGTGTCATCTCAGATCATCTCTGCCCTAACCCTGTGAAGGGCATCGTCACCTCATCTTACAGAGAAGACACAGAGGCTTGGGAGGGAAAGCTGTGTGTGTGTGAGTGTGCAAACACACGTGTGTGCACATGTGTGAGTGTGTGTACACGTGCGACCAGAGCTGACTTTTCCTTGGGACCAAGGGGGCAGGCCTGTGAGACATCTGAACATAACACCAGAAGGGAGAGGGGAGGCAGGAGACAAGACTTAGAGCTTGGTGACTTTGCCCAGGGACACCTGGCAACTTCTGGAGACAGTTTGGGGTGTTCCACCCCGGGGCAGGGTGCTGCTGGAACACAGTGGGGCCGGCCAGGGACACTGTACACCCCAGGGAGGTGTCGCTTCGCACCCTGCAGTGAGCGGGGTGACCCTGCCAACAGTCCTTCAAGCCGGCTCCAGGTGTCAGTGCAGTTGAGACCCCGTTACCTGGTTACCTGAGAGGAGCCGGGACCCCGAGGGAGGGGCTGTGTGTGGCGGTTGAACCCCCAAAGGATGTCTCTGTACAGAGCTGCCCATCTTCAGAGTTAAGTTCCAAGAAGCCCTGTCATTCTGAGATTAATGGTGAGTGGGTAAATTTTTTCCCTTTCTTTCTTGCTTTTTAACTTCAGATGATTGAAGTTGAGGGAAGGGACCACCCAGCGATCCCTGGGATCTAGAGACAAGGAAGCTGGGATGGGGGCGATGGGACCACCCTCTCTGAGCCACAGAGAAATAGTGGAAGATGGGACAGGGGAGGGAGGAAGAGGTGACAGCCCACCACTGCGGTCCTCCCAGCCCTTGCCCTTGGGGTGTGGGAGGGACGCAGGGGTCATTTCACCGGGCCTCCCTAGTCTCCAACAAGAGACTGAGCTGCAGAGACACCCATGGGCCCCATCTTTCTCTGGACACTGGCTCTGTAGCGGGGGTGGTGCTACTTAATTCTGTGACAGCCCTGCAGAACCTTCTTGTGGGACGACCCCAAGTCACCCAGCCAAGGAGCAGGCCTTGGCCCCACCAGGATCCCAGTTTACCCCGTGCGGGGCCGGGGCAGCGACTGTCTGCTTTCCCAGCACCGTCTTGTCCAGCTGACACGGTGTCTGACTTCCAAGTGGGTCCCTGAGTCCCGCAGCACCCGGCTGGGTGCATCCCTGCCCACGGCCCCACGCCTGCCTGGCCCTCTGCAGTCAGGTGCCCAGAGAAACAGCTTTCTCTGTGCTTGGCCTTTGTCCTGTCTCCCTGGGCAAGGGGCTCAGGGAGGGAAGAGTGATGGGTGGGCTGGAAAAGCAGCCTGGACCGGGTGGGGGGCTTCCTCGGAAGAACTGCCCCACACAACACCCCAGGCGGAGCTTGGACAGTCTGGAGGCTGAAAGTGCAAGATCCAGGTGTCACAGGGCTGTTTCCTCCTGACCTCTCTCCTGGGCTTGTAGACGCTGGCTTCTCCCTGTGTCCTCACGTGGTCGTCCTTCTGTGTGTGTCTGTGTTCTGATCACCTCTTCTTACAAGGACCCCCATCAGAGGATTAGGACCCACATGACCTCGCTGTAACCTAATTATGTCTTCAAAGGCCCATCTCCAAATACAGCCGCATTCTGAGGCTCCGGGGGTGAGGAGGGTCACACTTCATCCATATCAGGACCTGAAGGCTGAGTTGCTCAGAAGATCAGGGATCAGTGATGCTCTGAGAAGGAGGGTGTGGACACTGGTCCAGCTTTGCTGGTTGCGGGTAGAGGAGGATGGTCTAGGGCTGGGAACCAGCAGAGCCCAGCTCCGGCTGAGGACACGGTGGAGGGTGGCCCGGAGGCCTGGGAGCTTCCTAGGAGGAGTGGGAGGCCGAGAGGAGGAAGCATGGGTCCGGCGTGCCCTCCCTGAGGGCCTGGGGGTCCCAGCCCTCCAGGGGAAGCTTCAACCCTGGCTCTTTCCAGGAGCCTGGAGGGAAACCTGAGCTATGAGTATCCCGTCAGCGCTCAGGACTTGGTCTCTCCAGCAGCACGGTATTTGTGTGTGTGTGATAACAGTCATTGAATTACCAGATCGTAATACTATATTTGGCCCCTGTAGAGATTCCATTATCCATTTACATAAACAAATGACACAGACTCATTAAGTTATTAATATCTTACAGAGGCACAATCACCCTGTTTACATCTTTGAAGAGATTTACGAATAATACAACCATAAATCCCTCCGGAACCGAGCGAACTCAGAAATGAGGAGGGGGCTTCCCAGGGCTTCTTTCTAGAGAGAAGCTCATGCTTTTGACCAGAACTTTCCTGATGAGCCGCAAAACCTTCCTGCAAACTGCTTCTCTGCCGTGTTGATTGTGACGGTGCCCTGTCCCCAGTTTTTGGTGGAGTCAAGCCCTGTCTACTCCAATGGATTGGTGTGTTTGGTGGACCAGCTCTTTTGTTAGATTTGAATTTATAGCCAAAGTGTGGACCCGTCCAAGTGAGCCCTCCACCAAAGAAGGTAAAATGTGTGCTTCTAAGGCAGGCTGAAGGATCCTGCATGGACTGGAAGGCAGAGCAGGGCAAGCGAAAGAGGAAAAGGGAGGAGGTTGGGTCCTCACAGAGCTCAGGAGAGGGCGCCTTGGGGTGTATCAGGGCGTGGGAATGCCAGCTCAGGGCTCCTGTTTAGCAATGTTCTGCTTTAAGCATTGTTCCGGGGTGAGGGTTTAACCCACCTGGGTAGCACAGTTCCCCCACGTTCTTGAAACGCCCTTTGGTCCACAAACACCAGGTCGGTCGATCGAAGGCCCTTCTCACCTTGACGCTTTCTCGGGACTCCTAGGATTACGTTGCCACGTGACCCTAAAAGGCAGAGTGCAGGTGTGTGTTTGGCGAGAGGGCCTCTGAACGTTGATGCAGCTTCTTCCAAGAGCAAGGAAGGACACTGTTCTACCGTCTTGCTAGGGTCAGAGAATAACTTTAACAAAGAACACACTTGGTTTGGTTTTTAATGGAGTATGGGTCTCTCATTCACAGCCTTTAACAGACGGTTTCTAAAAACCATCTGTCCCTGAGCCCTTTCACACTTTCCAGCCACCCCTTCCCACCAGCCTGGACCCAGGTGACCCGGGGGCAGACAAGGGCGGCAGTGAAGCTCGAGGGACGGGGGGATTTGGACAGACTCCCGAGCCTGACTCATTCTCCGCTTGTCTTTCCTTGTTCTGTAAATTCCATGGGAAAATGTGTCTCTGCGCACATCCCTTAGAGCTGCTCCAATGAAGCTGATCACAGCTGCTCTCTGCTCCTGAGATGGGCCTGTTGGACTTCCCAAAGCCACACAAGCCTCAGGCCGCGGGGTGAGGGCTCTGGATCCCAAGAGACGTCTCCTCTAGGCTCTGTGGCTTTTCCGGGCCGCTGCTCCCATGGGGGGCAAGTTCCCAGTGGACAGGAAGCCTTTGCTGTCCTGAGGTGAGGTCTGTCTGTCTCTGCCCACCTGCTTCTTGCCCCTCCATCCTTCTTCCCCCGTCTCTGCTCTGTCCTTCCTTCCCACCTACGTGTGTTCTTTTTCTTTTAAAAAAGGCCAGATGCCATCTTCCTCACCCCATTGCCAGGGTCTTTGACTCATCTTTTCCATTTCCTTAAGGAAATTATGGTCGAAACAATAACTTCCCATCTTATTGAATCTCTCCAGCTGACAGAGGGTTTTCCAGGCATGCGGCCCATCCCCGCAGGCTGCCCGGGGTCCGTGGGGGACTTCCGACCCTCTGGGCTGCTTCCCGCCAGGACAGGGATGCCCTGCAGAAGAGACCCGCGTGCAGAGAGGCGCTGAGGGAGCGCGAGGACGTCAGGAAAAGTGATCCATGTTTTACCCTCTCTGGCTTGCTTGCACCCGGAGAACATTCTTCAGAGGTTAAAAAACAAACCAAAACAAAGCGACAGAGTGGCTGGAGCATTTTGCACACTTGAGACGCAGCTGCAGATTTAGGACCAAGGCTAGCGGGGAGCTGTCGGGGCGTGAGCCTCACCTGCAGGGTGTCAGCGATGACACGCAGCCCATCTATCTTCCTGCTTGCTCACAGCCTAAATTTAATTATGCAAACCTGATCTTGGGTCTTAATTAAATTTTAAAAAAGATGGCCTGTTCTCTCTGGCAACAAAGCAGTAACATTTCCACCCCATTTCCCTGGTGAACAGCTCATCTGGGGGCAGGTCCTGGGCGGTGTTCGAACGCAGACCACGACCAGGATGGCCCTCCTCACCCTGCTGCTTGGTCTGGGGCCATCGGACTGGCACGGCCACGCGCACGCCTTTTGACAGGAGCCCGCAAATCAGAGAGGGGAGCCCGGCGAACGCTTGCTGCTTGTGAGTTTAATATCCTAGAACAAACAGCCTGAATCTCTGTCAACAGCCATTACGTGGAATCGTATTGTGTTTCCTCCTCTATAAATCCAGCTCGTTACCCTGCTTGACACATGTGGGCCAGTCGCTCCTGTTTGCTATGTTGTTCTCAGTTCCACCGATGCCCCCTCCCCAGGGAACATGCTGGTGGGGGGCAGGTCGGCCCAGATCTCAGTCCTGGGCAGCTCCTCCCAGCCCCCAGCCTCTCTCCGGGCCTAGGTGGGATCTGGCGGGGAAGGGAACCCAGGCCACAGCAAGGCTCTGAGGCACACACCTGCCCACCCCGCCCCACCTGCTACCTGGCCAGGTAGCTCCAGGGCCCCGGCTCTTCCACGTGGCGGCCTCGTCATGTTCACATGAGGCTGTCCTGTGCCCCTCCTGCTTTCAAAGGCTGCTGCAATGTGTGACGGGACCTGCCGTGCTATGATGCCATACCCACAGCTCTCAGACTCCCACCCCCTTGGCTCATGGCCCAGACAAGGTGCTGGATGGCATTTGGACACAGAAAAGAGAGCCCTGTGAGGACAAAGTACAGGGCTGCTAGTGCAGTCTTGGGAACAGGGCAAAGCCCTGAGATGCTTCTGTGGTCACAAAAGAGACCCCTGGTTCATGGGGTCTGTCGGCATGGGGGGGCGGGGAACGTGAGGATGGAGCAGCAAGGGTGGCCCTGATGTCCCCACAGTGACGGTCATGGGAGCAGCTTCACTGACCCGACACACACCAGGAGCTCACACTCACACACCAGGAACTCACACACCAGGAACTCACACACTCACACCAGGAACTCACACACCAGGAACTCACACACCAGGAACTCACACACTCACACCAGGAACTCACACACCAGGAACTCACACACTCGGAACTCACACTCACACCAGGAACTCACACACCACGCTCCTGGAACTCACGCCCTCACAGCAGATGAATAACTACAGCTGAGCACAAGGTGGAATCGCCCAGAGCCATGAAACGAGCCCCATGCACCGCCGAACCTCAGTCCTGCACCTGTTTGTTCTGCCGCTGTGGAAGTGCCACCTCTGCTTCACGAAATAGGAAACAGAACCAGAGGGAGATGGAAAGCCTTACACTGCACTACCTCACCCTGCACGCTGCCTGGTGCCGTGTCCTGATCTTCCCGGGGCCTGCGTGATGCTGGCACTCACCTGGCTCCCTGGAGAAACGACCCAGGGTCAGCGGGCACCTCTTCAGGCCTCCAAGGACAGCAGTAGGCATGGCACCCACCCGTCCTCTGGGAACCGGCTGCCCCCTGAGAGATGCCCAGGTTCCCATCCTCAGAACCTGGGAAGAAGTCTCCGTGCACGGCAAAAGGGGCTTTGATGGGTCAATGGACTAAGGATCTGAGATGCGGGAGCGGCCCTGGACTCTCTCAGGGGCCCTAAATGTGACCATAAGGGTTCTTGTCACAGGGAGGCAGGAGAGCCATCAGAGAAGGAGGAATGATAATGGAAGAGGCAGGAAAAAGGGCCATGGGACAAGGTACCACCAGCCAATGAAAGCAGGTGGCCTCTGAAGCTGGAAAAGGAGGTGCAAAGAAAAGCGTTTCCTTCCCTGCACCGGCTGGAGCTCCCAGCCCTCCCGACAGACACCAGGTGTGTGGGTTTCCACACCGCGCGAGCGTGACACTATCAGGAGTGAGCACAGACCCCCAGGTTAAGGTTGTCACCTAACCTGGGGGTCTGTGGAAATTGTATGGAAGGCCTTGAGAATCACTTTCACGAAACGAATGATCAATGGATGTAATTTCTTTATCTTCCTCATTCCTCTTCACAGTGGAAGTTCAATTCAGTATAAGTCAACTAAAGAAAATATGAAAGATGTAAGCTAAGACAGATTTAGGGGGAAGATCGTTACCTTCCTTGCTAGCCAGCTATGTTACCTCTGTAAGAACAGGTGGGAGTCACGATCTGGCCATGTTAGAACTCATTCCTCATCCAGTGGGATAACAGAGGAATTTGTCTTTAAAGTTAAAGAGACTCTCATATATACAGAGTGTGTAGCTGATTAAAAATTTCAACTGTCAATTGAAATATTTCTTTTCCCTAGTGCTAACAGTAGTTCAATCTCAAAGGGGGAAAAAAAATACTGTTGACACACACAGCTTAAAAAAATTTTTTTTTTATGAAATAAAGTAATTCTGTTAGAAAAAATTAGAGTAGTGAATGTGATTTTTGGATCAAAAAGAAGAAATATTCAGTATAAGAAAATCAAGATAATGTGTGATCTTATTTCAGAGTGAATATTTCAAACAAGGGTGATGCAAGAAAATGTAATAAAGTGTTATGTTAAAACTATTCAATTCTGGAAAATATTTCCCCAATGAGTGCAAATATTAAGATAATTATTAAAATGTACAAAATAAATTGTATGAAGTAATAACATGACAGAAAACAATGCATTTAAAATATATATGTAAAAGAAAGTACACCATGTTCGTTTCATGCCATGGAAAAGAATACCAACGTATATACCAATAAAATAATAAAATAATCTAATTATTTTGGAATTAGAAGATTGGATCTCATAGTTATAAAGAAAATAAGGAATTTCTACTATCCAAGAGAAGAATGTAATGATGTAGAACACAGCAAATAAAAACTAAAAATACTAAAAACAAAATAAAAGGTTGTCACCTGTGCTCCTAACCAGCCGGCTGCACATCGGAGGTCCCATGATCTCCTCCTTGGGGTCAGTAATTTGCTAGCGCAGCTCCCCAAACTCAGGAAACCAGTTTAGTTATGAGGTGGCCAATTTACTGTAAGAGCTACAACTCAGGAACAGCGGGATGGGAGAGATGCACGGGGCCAGGTGTGGGACAGGTGCGTGGGCAGAGCTCCATGCACCCTCTCAACATATGACCCTCCCAGCACCTCCAACTGCTCAGCAAACCCCATGCTGTAGGGGTTTTTGTGGACCCCTCATTACTTCGGAGTGGCTGATCGAATCATTGGCCACTGGTGATTGATTCAACCTCCAGCTCCTCTCCCCTCCCTGGAGGTTCCAGCCCCTGATCGCTCGGTTGGTTCTCCTGGCAACCAACCCTCATCCTTAGAGGCTTTCCAAAAGTCACTTAGTTACCATAAACCCTGTGGTTGCTGGTTGTTATATGATTAGCAAACACACCCATTTCACCTTCATCACTCTGATGACTTAGGAAATCCTGAGTGTTTTAGGAGCTCTGTGTCTTTAGGGAGAAAAACCGAACATACGTTTCTTATCTCACATCACAACAGCATAGCAAGGATTCTCCCCCCACCCCCCAGAGCCTGGAAAAGGAACCCAGCTCAGCTGATACCTGGATCTCTGGCCTCCATACGCTTCGAAGCCCCTCAGTTTGTGGCCCTTTGTCACAGCACGGCAGCCATCAGAGACTGACTCAGGGATGGAGCCCTGCTTTCCAACCACGTATCTCTTAATCCTCAAGACAGATCAGCCCCAATGACGTTTTTCCTCAAATAATACACTGTTCGATTCATACTTTGTTAATTTCATAATGATGTAGATGTGTGCCTTTTAAATAGACTTTGTTTTCCTCTTCTTGTTTGATTACGTACTGTCTGAGTTTTGGGTGAGAATTGAACTCAATGATTGTGAATTCATGTCGTCTGTCTACAAGATCATGGCTTGCTCTTGGCTTCCTAAGGGAGGAAGTGCATTTTGATCCCACGTGGTGGGGTTCCATCCGGGGATTTGCTCGTAAACTGAGTCTCTGGTTTCTTGGTTTTTGTCAGATTTCCCTCTAGAGCCCCTGGAAGGAACGCAGCCCTACTGACCCCTCTTGGACTTCTGATGTCCAGAACTCTGAGATGATAAATCTATATTGTTTTGAGCTACATTCGTTCCAGTGGCCCCTGGAAACTCATACTGTCTGACCTGCACTGTGTGAAAGGATTAGTGCAGAGACTGGCCACTGTGCTACACAGCCATGAGCCAAAAAGAACTGGGTTTTAATTCAATTTGGGTGCCTGACCTTGAGCGTAAAGCATATTGACCATACGACTATTGCCTCTTTCATGGAGCTTCAGTGCCGACAAAGCTTATGGGACCACCTGCTCTAAGGATCTCAGAGGCATCCTGCCAATGGCCAAGCCTGCAGGGGCTGGGCTCCAAGGGTCCGTACTGCCTGGTGGCACCCCTGCTGTAGATGGATGTCCTCAAGGAGGGGCTATGCTCTTCCTTCCTGGCAGCCCTGAGCACTGCTGCTTCCTAACGACATGAGTTAATGATGATGATAATAAGGAAGCTTCCAGTGCGTCCAGCCTGCTGGGGTCTGTTTTGTTCTCTTATCAGATTTCCATTTGCTCTCTTGCTTCCTTATCTTTCCAGGCTCTGTTCCATACTGGCCTTGCTCCAGTTTGGGAAGGATGGGTTCTGTGGGACAGGAAGCTGGTGGGCCCTTGTGCAGTCATTGCACACACCAGACCCACATGGAGGCCCTCAGCCTCCCGGCATGGCACCATCCACCCACCACCAAGTGCCGCGGGCCACCATCCATCTCTGGTAGCCGGCTGCCACCTAGAAACTGCTTCTAACCGCTGCTGCTCTGGCCCTGCCAGATGGGTGGAATGAACGGGAAAACCCAGGGCAGCGCCACCTGGGCCCTGGCGGAAGGACCCTCCAAGTTCAGATGTGTCCACGGATGCAGACTCCCTCCAAAGAAAGCAGAGGACAGATGCGAAACAAGGGAGGTGCACAGGGTTTTGTGTGCGCTTAAGCTACACGAGGCTTGACTCCCTCCTCCCTCCCTACATCCCCCCTCAGTCCCTCCCTTCTTCATTTTCTCCCTCCCTCTCCCTCCGCCTCATCCTCCCTCCCTCCTAGGTCCTTCCCCTTTTCCAATCACCCTCCTCCTTTCCCAAACCCCTGGGAGAACCTAAGTGTCAGAGGTCCCAGGTCCTGGAGGCCCCCCAAGATGCAGACTCCAGGACGCACCGCCACCTCTCCTCTCTCCCTGCCTGTTCTGTGGGGTCCTGTTTACAGAATGGAGCAGGGTGTGGCCCTCCCAGATGCTCTCCATCAGCTTAGGTGGAGGTGAAGCCCTCAGATCTTTCCCTTCTGCTGCTGTGAACAGTGAAGGCTGCCTTCCTTCGAGGGCTGGGAAACCCACCGACTTGACATCCTGTGTGATGCCGGCTCTCCAGACACTGGGACACATCCTCAGGTGGTCTCCAAAGTACATGCACATAAGCATTCGCCTCAGGACCTCTTTAAAATGCTGTGGCCAAGAGACAGCTCCAAACCGTGCTGTGGCCCCATTCTTCTCTGAGAACCTACCAGATCCCTGCAAAGACCCTCCAGGCCGGACACCCCTCTGTGCTCACGTTCCTCCTGTGGGACCCCCTCCCCGCTGTTCCTTCAGCACACCGTGTACACATCACCTCACTTCTTCCCCCCGACCCCTGCCTGGGCTCTGTCTGTCTGCACCCTCAGCCCTCCTGGTTTGGGTTCAAGGGCTCCCTTTTGGGGTGGGGGCTTTGATTATTCCATCTAAAATGACACGCGACCCCCCCTATGCTCCCCTCCTCTTTCCTGCCCGAGCTTCTCCCCAGCACCAGCCCCTGTCTGTCTCTCCACGTGCTGCCGTCTCCCCCCGGTGGGCTCAGCTCCAGGACCCGGTGGGGAAATGAATGGACAAAGGAGTGAAATAATGAAAACACACCTTTGGCCCAAAAAACGAAGATCCAGAAAGTGGCTCATCCTTGGTCTAAAGCCTTGGAACCCAGACGCCAACTTTGTACCGTATCTGGAGGCGGCTTCTGCAAAGCAAGCTATCAGAGTGGAGCCTGTGCTGGGCTCGGGCTGCGGGAGAAGCCCTGCGGGTCAAACGTCCCCGTGTGCTCACAGGGATCTTCTATCCGCTTCATAAATTTAGTCAACAGCAGAGTTTCTGAAAGAGTATAAAGTAGAAATAAAGCTCCCTCCAGACAGAAGAGCCATGGTAAAAATGAAACACTCTTCCTCTTGAGCCTTTTATGGGAGGGAGACAGAGGTCCCGCCGTCATCTGTCCCAAGTCAGAGCTGCGCTCCTGAATCACTGTCGCGGGCTAGACCAACGTGAGCTGTATTATTCCAAGGCGTTCTCAACGAGCTGCAAGATATGCCATCATCATTATTCTAATGTCATTGGGGGCCTCTTGGTCAAGTAAAGGTATTTCAAATGCTGCATTTCCAAGTCTAAACTGGCTACACAGTATTTAGGTGACTCCGCCAAAGAACTGCCAAGCCATGAATCAGAGGCGGGGCACCTGAAGGCTTTGTATACCCAGACAGGCCTGAACAAAAAAGGGGATACATTTTCATTCTTTTCACTTACTCCATCATCCTCTCCACCTTGAGCGCTGCGCTTGGGTGTCCCTGGTGCTGTCCCCAGGCCAGGTTTCTGCTGCGAGCCTTGTCCCTGTGCCATTAATAATCACCAAGGTCGCTTGCACGGCAAGGACATGCTCACTGCCTTCCTAAGCTCCCTGGGGGCCCACGACCCAGCTACAACTTGATTCCTCTTCGGAGAGCTGGAGAGACACTTGACCTCGTTTCATGTGCTCCCTGGAGAAGCCCCAAGGTCTCCAAGGCAGAGATCCGTAGACGCTGGCCCGCCTCTGCCTGTTTGTGTGAATAAAGTTTTATTGGCACGTGCCCCACCCCCACCTGTCCCTCATTATCTACGGCTGCTCTCGAGCTGGTTGCAGAGGAGGACCTGTGGTCCTCAGAGCTGACGATGCTCACTCTCTAGTCTCTAAGGAAACGCGTATGGCTCCTGCTTAAGTTTCCCCAGTGCCACAGTGGAGACCTGGGGGGAGATGCCCCAATTCCTCACTGCTTGCTCCGAACGTCCTAGTTCTTTGCCTGGGAGGCTCTTCCAGAGGAAACTGTTCGTTTTCAGGCCCAGGACACATGTCCCCCAGACATGAAGGATTTTCTGATACTGTCCCTGTGAGCCACTTCGTTTCCCTCCACTCTCCAGAGCCCCCCGACCCCCCCCCCCCCCACACCCTGCCCACACTGCCAGCTCCTGGGCTGGAGCCCACTGTGCCTGGCCACTCTCAGGGTGCGGCATTCAAGAAGGACGGTAGGATGGTACCCAGCACCCACAGGGAGGTCGTGTCCTCTGCTTCCTTCCCTCCCATCCGGTCCTGTTCCTCCACTCTCTCCAGCTTCTCCTGGGATCACATCCCACTCGGATGTGCAGGGTCTGTCCCAGAAGTGCCCAGAGCCCAGAAAGCAACAGACTGGGTATATCCAGTGGTCGCCAAGCTTGCCCAAAGCCACTGTGGCTGGAAACATTTTTATAGGTTTGGTTGTATGATGTTTCAGCCCTGGGAGACCCCAAGAACAACTTCTGGATTTCCTTGGAAAGCGGGGACCCAGAGGAACCCTGTCTGGGTGGGGACGAGGTCCCAACAGGTGGAGGGCTTTCTGAACGGGTGCCCTGTGGGGTGGGGGCAGGGGGAGGGGAAGTCTGGGGCAGGAGGCAGGACTGGGGAGTGGGAACTGGCCCCTCGGCCTCTCCCTCCTGTTGCTTTCTGTCACCTGTGCTCCCAGCAAGGGGTATTCCAGCTACACACTCACCCTTAAAATGTGCATGCTGAGTTTTGGGGGAAAACTCTAAATCAGGAAAAATCAGTTTCTAAGGCTGGAAAGAGACTTGCTGAGTTATAGGAATGCAGAGGGAAGGGTGAGCTCTGGGCCCGCCCCTTGCAGGGGAGGGGGCCCAGGAGTGGCCCCAGGACAGTTAAAGGGCTTCTGGGTGGGAGACGAGGAGAAGCCAGTGGGGAGTGCTGGAGGCCAATGGTTCTCACCTTGTAGGGGGGCCCTGGCTGTGTTTATAGCCAACAAGGAATTAACAAGCACCCACTTCTCCCCAGGAGCTCAGTCCCCCAGGATACGGCTTTTGGCAAGCCACATGTGAGCCCTTGACTGTCCTCTGACCTTGATGTGCCGACCCCTGTTTTAACCCCTCTATTTGCTTTTAGGTCCTCAGAAACAAACAAGCAACCTTCTCCCCCCGCCCCCCAAAAAAAGAAAACACCAGAAAACCTGGCAAAGATGTAAACAAATTCTGAACCAAAAGTAACTCTAGAATATGTGAGAGGAATTTTCACAATTTTCTTTCAAAATAAGAGAGACATATAGACTGCCCATTTTATTTATTTCATACTGAAAATTGCTGGTAGATATAACACAAAATAAATGTGGCAAAGAATAAAACTTCACACAGTAAAATAGACTGTGATCATTTTCACAAAATTTAATTAAGAAAATTTGATCTGTGTGGAAATAATGCACTTATGAAGCAAAGGCAGTGTTTATCTTTGGTATAATTGGCATAATCTTGTATTGTCAAGCTGATTGTCGAACTAGATATTTGTTATAAAATTGATACCAAAACACCTGATACCCACAAAATTAATTTCGGTAAAATAAAAAGGAAGACAAAACTAGCCATATGAATCATGAAAAAAATAATCAAGGAATTATAGTAGATGGAAACGTTCTGGTTTTATTTTTAATCAAACTTGGCTAACTAATTAATTATTTTATTTTACTTTATTTTTTTAACATTTTTATTGGAGTATAATTGCTTTACAATGGTGTGTTAGTTTCTGCTTTATAACAAAGTGAATCTGCTATACATATACATATGTTCCCATATCTCTTCCCTCTTGCATCTCTCTCCCTCCCACCCTCCGTATCCGACGCCTCTAGGTGGTCACAAAACACCGAGCTGATCTCCCTGTGCTACGAGGCTGCTTCCCACTAGCTGTCTATTTTACATTTGGTAGTGTATATATGTCCATGCCACTCTCTCATTTTGTCCCAGCTTACCCTTCCCCTCCCCGTGTCAAGTCCATTCTCTAGTAGGTCTGCGTCTTTATTCCCATCCTGCCCCTAGATCCTTCATAACCATTTTTATTTTTTTTAGATTCCGTATATATATGTTAGCATACAGTATTTGTTTTACCCTTTCTGACTTACTTCACTCTGTATGACAGACTCCAGGTCCATCCACCTCACTACAAATAACTCAATTTCGTTTCTTTTTATGGCTGAGAGGAGGAAACGTTTTGTTTTGACAAACTTTGATCAATAGTTATAGTTCTATTTTTAATATTTATATTTATTAAAATTGACTCAAATATCCATATGGGCTTAAAATATCCTCTTCCTGTAAGATAGTCTTCCATCCATCCATCCACCCATCTGTCATCCATTCACCATCCACCCGTCAAGCCTTCCATCCACCCACCCAATCACTCATCCACACATTCAACCATGCATTTTTTTATCCATCCAGTCATCTCACTGCCCATCATCCATCGATCCAGCCAGCTGTCCATTCATTCAGTCCTTAATTCAGTCTGCAAAGTTTGAAGTCATTTAGAGGAAAATATGTAATCCGTAAAATAACTGGTATGTTAGAATGTGGGAAAATACCATAGGAATCAGAGCTCAGACCAGTGGGAAGATGGGAAAGAAACACTTTAGGCCTTGGGTCCTGGAATAGCACCAAACTGGAGTCATGTATTCAGCTCTGAACTTCTTGGTGGAAAAAGCAAAGACAGCCAGTTACGTATCTTTACTGTCTACTAGGAGAAAATGCATTAGTGTGTTGACGAAAGTAGACCCTTGCTTGGCATTCAGATCCGTGATCACATTTCCATTTGTGATGCCTCCCTGGGGCAATCATGGAGCAGATAGTACCTTTGAGGACCCCCTTGGGCCATGCAAGTGTGGTCCCTCTGCAGCCGTGGCAGGCACCCTCTCAGTATGGAAAGACATGGGGACAGGTCACAGCAGGAGGGAGCAACCTCTGGGCTCTTTAGATCTGCTCTCTAGAGCTCAAAATGATGAAGTTATATGTCTTTGTAAAATGCAGTCATTCAGACTCTCCTGTCCCTGAGAGCGATCTTTTCAACAATGCGTTTGAATTAGTGAGATGAGGTCAGATTGCTAAAAACTATCCCTGTCCCTGGACCCTCACTCTGGTTATCTCTTTAAATTATGGTTTAATTGATGAGTGAGTGATACCAGGTATAGTGGGTAGGATGGTGCCCCTGCCCCAAAATACGTCTACCTAGAACCCTGGAATGTGATCTTATTTGGAGAAAGGGTCTATCAGACATCATGGCATTAAACATCTCAAGATGGGATCATCCTGGGGTTTCCAGGTGGGCCTGAATCTGTGGAAGGCTTCCCATGGGACAGAAGAGGAGACACAGAGGGAGGAGAAGCCCACGTGAAGTCGTGAGGTTGGAGGAAGGGATTGGAGGGATGCCCGATAAGGACCAGAGGCTGGAGACGCAGCAGAGGCTCCGTCAGGGTCTCCAGAGGGAACAGCTCTGTCGACACCTTGACCATGGCCTTCCAGCTTCCAGAACTGCAGTCTGTGGTCATTGGTTATGGAAACCCCAGGAAACAAATACACCATGTTTCAAGTACTTATTTAGTTAACATCCCTTTAGGTGGAAGATGGATGCCCTTGGATCTGGAATGCCAGCTAGTGTCAAAGAAGTCTACAAAACAATAAATATTTTATCTAATGGGCTCACAATCTCTGTGAGATTTTCTTCTTCCCCCAAACCCACCTACCTTAAAATAAGGATGGTGGACCTAGGCAAAGAACGATAAACTGTCTCTTCCAATGCCTTGGACCAAAAGCTGATGATATGTCCCCATCTACTAAGTAATGTAGAAGGTTTGTTGTATGCCAAGCCCTTGGTGTGGTGTCAGTGTGGGGGATGACGGCACGGGGGTGATTAGGGAGGGGAGGAGGCTGAGAGTAAGGGAGGAGTTTGCTCAGCAGGGAGGGGGTGATCAAGTCCTCAGGCTGGTCCGGATCTGGATTAGAGCTGGGGGTGGCAGGTGTGTCAACATGGGAACCTCTAAGGTAGAGACAGTGCTGGGATTAAAGGGACCACCTTTTCCTGGATAATTTTTGGTGAGTCTTGAAATTCCTGAGATTTAAGATGAAAACTGTCCGAGACTTAAGAACACACCTCCCCTGCTTCTTCCTCATCCTTACAAGGCAGGCACCCTTTTCTCCTGCCCGAAGACGTTTTCTCCTGCAGCACCCAGAGCGCTGCCTGGTCGGCCTTCATCCAGTTATCTTGCTGCCACTTGACGGGTCTCCCTGAGCTTCCTTTTCTGGAACCGTCAACTTTTGTTGCTAAAATTACACTTGGTTATGCTGAACTTGGTTTGATTATAATTCTCACTTCTGAAGATTTATTTCCTACAAAAATGCTGCTCCAAAGCAACGAAGAACGATTTCCGTTCCCTCCTGCTGCTGCCTGCTAGAGAGGCCTGGTCCCCCCTTGAGACGGGGGCACGGTCTCCTCTCAGCCCAGCCAGGCTGCCTCGTCTTCTGGGAGCTTCTAGTGGGTGCACAGGGACCTCCTCAGACCTTTTCAATGGAACCTATAAAATAATAGACACTTTATCCAATGGGCTCACTATCTCTGTTATTTATTATATATTATACTTATTTGTTTCTTTTACTCCCAATCCTCTGAATATAAAAACAGCAGGACTGGGTAGAGTGAATTAATGAGCTCCAGAACTCAGGGGATGATTGGAAGCTGTACGCAGGTAAGTAATTGCATCAACCTGTTACTAAACCAAACTTGATTCTGCTCGCCTACACACCATAAATCCTATCTATTGACACCGGGTCGTGGTGAAGGAAAGTGTGGTGTTTAGTGTAGGTGCTGGATAAGGGGTCCAGACAGCTAGCGCTCAAAAAACTTGAACTCCCCGATGAGTTTCAGGAAAGCATTTTTAAAGGCCAGGTGAGGGAAGGAAGTTGAAAGGTGTGTGATTAGCTCTTGTACAATTCTCTGATCTGTTCCTGGTGAGATGGGGTCACAGGGTGGGGTCACAGGGGTTGACATCCTCAACCCTCAGGGTCCAGACCCCAGGGTCTGGGGTCTACATGCTCACAGTCATCGTGCAGGTAACTTCTTCCGTTTTGTGGGGGTTTTAACATCTGTAAAACAGCATCAGGAAGGTGCATCCAATACTGTTACCTAGGTACTTCAGGGAGGAACTAAAGATTCTGTGGCTGCCATATGGCTGATTCACTGTTTAAATTGTTACCAGTTCTCCTGGCCCAACTGATACATCCTTTCAATCCTTAATTCTCGAGTCGGGCTTCTGTGATTCAGGGGAGGAATTTCTACAAACGAGAGGCAGGCAGAGGACATGGCGGGGAGGGGCCTGTGGTGGGAAGGCCCCCACGGGGTCCTTTTGTGTTACAATTCCACCTTCCGCAATGACCCTGTGACTATGGCTGAGTCCCAGAGACCCTCCCAGTGTCATGTACCCATCACCTTCAGGACCTACTTCCGCTTCTACACAGGTGTTGTTGTGTTTTGCCCAGAGGAGGGATTAGTGGTTTGGTGACCTCTCAAGATCAAGGTCATGAGATTAGGGATTTAACCCAAGCCTTTCTAACCAGGAGTCTAGCCCAGCACCATGGGGCCCCACAGCAGAAAGTCCTGGTTGGATATTTCGCAGAGTCACCCCCTGAAGAGACACCATGGAGCAGGCTTATTGCCCTAAAACGTGTGTGTATCCCAACACACACAGACCCCTTTGTGAGAGGCTGCCACAAACAGGAGTGTTTTAAAACTCCAAGTGATATCATATGATATTTGATGATATCACTTATATGTGGAATCTTAAAAGAAGGACACAAATGAACTTAATTTACAAAACAGAAATAGACCCACAGACATAGAAAACAAATTTATGGTTACCAGAGGGAAAAGGGGCGATAAATCAGGAGTTTGGGATTAACATATACACACAATTATATATAAAACAGGTAAACAATAAGGACCTACTGTATAGCACAGGGAACTATACTCAATATTTTATAATAACCTATAAGGGAAAAGAATCTGAAAAAGAACACACACACACACACAAAACTGAATTACTGTGCGGTACACCCAAAACTAATACAACATTGTAAATCAACTATATCTCGATAAAAAAGTAAACAAACCAAAACAAAAAACTCCAAGACATACCGCGATTTAAAAAATCACCTGAATTCATCACTTGCTTGTTTAAAACATAGATAACACCTGCTAACACATCCAAACTCATGTCCTGAGGTCATGCTTGGAAACATGCCCTAGTAGAGGAAAACCAGTTTTTCCTCTACCCTTCTGAGTTCTTGACTGAGACCCCCTGTGATCAAAAGCCGATTAACAACAGAAAAACAGAAGTTCATTCACACATACCTCATGCACACATGAGACAGACCCAGGGAAACTGAGCAACTGCCCGAAATGGCGCTTATAAATCATCTTGAGCTACAGACAAAAGAGATATTGTGGGGCTTCTCTGGTGGCGCAGTGGTTGGGAGTCCGCCTGCCGATGCAGGGGATGCGGGTTCGCGCCCCAGTCCGGGAAGATCCCACGTGCCGCGGAGCGGCTGGGCCCGTGAGCCGTGGCCGCTGAGCCTGCGCGTCCGGAGCCTGTGCTCCGCAACGGGAGAGACCACGACAGTGAGAGGCCCGCGTACCGCAAAAAAAAAAAAAAAAAAAGATATTGTGGGAGGTGGACAGTGGGGCGAGGTAGCAAGAAAAGCACTGCCAACAAGGATGCACTCACTGTGCACCTTCAAGTAGGGCGTCTCCGTGGATGAGAGACTCCTGTGATTTCGAGCCGCGGTTCTCTTCCTGGTGCAGCGGCAGAGCCCCTCGCATGCGGACATTCCAGACCTTCTCCTGCCCGCATCCGCTGGTGCTCAAAATAATCAGCTCACAATCAGTCTTATGTCAGAGAAGAATATGTCTCTGCTCCCTTCAGCATGTTGGTTGAATTCGCTCTGCAAGACGGAGCTGGGAGCAGACTCTGCACCCCAGAGGGCTTCGAGCCTGGGAAGCCCCCCTGCCCTGAGCCTGTATTTCATCTTCTCCCCTTGAAGCCAGAAACTGGCCAAACCCCACCATCTTAACGTGGCCACCTTCCTTAGATGGCACTGTTATCTTTTCTCCTAATTCACCAGCCCGGGTTAGGGGAACTCCCGTCCTGAGACTCACGCCTCCATCTTTGAGCTCTGTCACCGAGGAAAATATTTGCACATGACCTGTGATGAGCCGGGGGACGTTGGCCGGCCACCAGCGATTGGGGAGCACAGTGACCTTGGAGGGAAGCAGGGACCCTGAGGGACCTCGCTGGGCTGACCCGACTCACAGGCTCCCTAGACGCAGTCCCGCCTTCCCGAAGCCCTTTGGGGGCTCATTCAACTCACTGAAGGAGGGCTGCTCCCAGCGCTGTGCTCCTAGATGTAGGTTCCAGCCCGTCTGCCGAGATTTCCTCTTGTGGGGCTGACAAGGCGGAGCAAGGAGAAAGGCCTCACCATCAGAATGCCCAGGTCTGCATTTACGAATAAAAAGGAACTTTTGGTTCTCTTTTGGCAATAGGCAGTACGTTTACTATTTGCTAATTCATTACACTTAGTCTAGGTTTTTGCTCGTTTGCCTGTTGTTGTTGTTGTTTTTTTCCCTACCAATGTTTCCTAATATGTGTTCCTTCTAAACGTTGCCAAAATTGTACTCAGGCTTGAATTTTTACTCATGGAAACTACAGAACATTCGAGGTTTCTAATATAGTAGTGATCCCTAGCTATCTGAACATGAAGATACTTTTTAATTTCAAAAAATATTACAGATTTGTTACAAGATATAATAGATAGCACAGGGAAGCTTGTCAGTATTTTATAATACCTTTGTATGGGGTATAATCTATAAAAATATCAAATTATTATGTTGTATACCTGAAAGTAATATAATATTGTAAATCAACTCTACTTCAATAAGAAAGAGAGAAAAGAAAGAAAGAAAGAAAGAAAAACTGTTCACAGGATCCAAGGCAGGAGCAGGGTCTGCTCTCTGCCTGTCAGGAAGCTGTTGTTTTCGACATTGATCCTCAGATGAATATGCCTTTTGGGGACACTGGCGCGAGACTCATCTGAGGCGCTGATGGAATAAAATGCACAACCTAAAGGTTGAGAGTTATGTTTTATTGGGTGGACAAGACTGAGGACTTAAGCCTGGGACACAGCATCTCAGATCGCTCTGAGGAACTGCCCCAAAGCGGTCAGGGAGGAGCCAGGATCTATAGGGGTTTCTGCAATGAAGGGCAGGTAGTTGGAACATCAAAAGATTCTCGTTTATTAAAGAAAACCAGACATCTCAAGTTAAGGAATTTCATACTTTTCTAGGTACGGGAAGATGGAAGAGTCTGGGCTCATTGAAATCATTCCTTTGATGTGCACCTCAGCTTCTAGGGCTGGTATCCCGTGCTTTCCCTTCCTGAGACCTCTCAGGGCTCACCATCAAGATGGCTGTAGTGGCTGAGGGCTGCAACACTCTTCGTCTACTGTTATGGCGGGTGGCATTCTTAGTCCACAGAAGAACAAGAGGGTTTGTGTCTGGCATGGATGCTGGCATCTTTGCAAGGCTGGAGTTTAATTTGACCTGAACTGTGAATAGAGACAAGTCTAGTCTGTAAAGAGAGGAAGCAACTGCACATGGACTCTCTCCTTTTCCCGGATAAAATCCTAATTTCTACCTCATGTGCTCACAACCCTGTGTGTGCGTGTGTGTGTGTGTGTGTGTGTGTGAAGACTGTGTGTGTGTCAGGTTCTAGTCAGTTCTCCAAGTAATGGCAAGCAGTACAACAAAGTTCCAATTCAAGTGGCAGCTTTGGAGGGTGAAGAGGGAGCTTTGGAGAAAATGGCAATTTTTGTATCAATGGTTGCATTTGTGAATCTTTAGGCAAATCACCGCAGAGACAAACGAACTCATTTGAAGGTCCCCTCTCTTCTTGGTCTTCCTTAAGAGTAAAACTCACTGAGGCCTGGGTACCAGTACTCCAGACGTCGTAAACTTGATGTTGAATATGCAGAAGGAAAAACAATCAGCTCTGGCTCCTTAGTGGCTTAGACAGGTGTGCAGAGCTGTGGGGTTTGTAATTCACAGCTATTAAATTCTTTAGAAAGGTGATAAAAACTTTCTCTTGGGGCAAGGAAGTATGACAGAAGATGAAGAGAAGTGTAAAAGCAATCGCGTATGGGGGGGCTTTGATACAGTTTTGTAATGCTAAGTGATGCATAGCTATCAGCCTGGAATTCACACCTAATCAACTCAAAAATTAATTGGAGACACTGTGCGTACCTTCAGAAGATTATCAGAGTGGGAAGATAAAGGGGGAGGGGGCAAACTGGGAAGATCTCTGGGCTTTAGTCCCAATGGTAAGGAACAGAAAGAACATATTTTTTAAATGCAAAATATATTCTTTTTTTTTTTAACATCTTTATAGGAGTATAATTGCTTTACAATGGTGTGTTAGTTTCTGCTTTATAACAAAGTGAATCAGTTATACATATACAAAATATATTCTTTATATTGGCCATAAAACCACTTGGTGTAAAAACATAAATTCAGATGTCAAATTGCATTAAAAAAAAAAAAAAAAAAAAAAAAGAAGCCTTGCCCTGTCCAGAGAGACAGCGACCCAACTGATTGGATAAACAGTTGCATTAAAATAGCTCATACCGCCACTCGGGGTGTGTGTGTGGGGTAGGGGTGTCCACACTCCCACCAACTTCCCAGCCCTGCCACCGCTGTCTGTCTCTCTCTGCAGCCTGGGCATCAAGGATGAGATCAAAGACCTTCCACCCAGAGCAGACCTTGCTGCTTGAATCTGTGCTGGTGTCATCCCTGGGAAGTTTCTAACTACAGAGGAAAATTATGTCTCTCTCGATTTATCTGACTTGAGATATATTTTGAATTTCATGTTTCCTTCTCAGAAAACTCTCAGTCCAATATGTTAACTGTGGGAGAATGCCACCAGATGCATAACTTAAATGTTTCAATTTTTAACCTGAAGTTTCTGGATAAACAGAAGGATTTTGAATGTGCTATCATTCTTTGTTTAAACAGAACCAGCTTGTTAAAATATGGAGTAGAGAGGTGATATATTCTCTCAGACAATTTGGAAACTGGTTTATAATGAAGACAGAGCAGAGGATCTTTAATCTTTAAATCGGTTTCTCTCAGAAGACATCATGAAAAATACTTGAGTTCCTGCTAGTTTGCCATATCTCAAATTTGGGGGAGGCTCGGCAGCCCCGATGCTGACCTTTTGGGGACCTGGAGCAAGAACACAAAAAGAGGCATCCACACTGTGTGTCCAAATATCTGAGTTAAGAATCTGTTAAAGGCATTCTGCTCTAAACTCCAACTTAGATGAATATGCCATCATAATGATCTAGAAGTTAAGGGTTGAACTTAGAATTCTCAGATACCCAAGATCCTCGTGTGGGAACATGGCCACATGTGGAGTAGCAGTCCGTGGCCTGGGTGCTGGCCTGTGACCATTTTGCCCACTCCATTGGGCAGAATTCTGGGTCCTGGGTGGCAGGACATGGGGTAGGAGGAGGAATACACAGGCCCTGGGTAACGATGTCCACGGGGGGTTGCAGCCAAGCAGGGCTGGTGAGTGGGGTGCCCCTGAAGTTCTTGGTCTAGTGGGAGGGCTGGACTGACCTGCCCCTGGTTGCCCTAAAAGGAAAAGAAATGGTCATGGTCACACAGGGTGAACATCTCATTCAGGGCAGAAGTCACGACTGGGTTGGGTCCATGGCTCTTGACCCGAGAGAAACTCCTTTATTACCAACATTCTCAAGAGGGGGAGGAGTGTGGGGAGACCTGACTCTCTGTGTGGATCTTTGCAACAGCTCACTTATTTATGAAAGAAACCAGTGGGGGTAATGTCTGATTATTATTGAATACAACTTTGAACAGCAAACAGACATGAGAAAAACCTTTTGAACAAATTCTAGTAGAATTTTGAATCATTTACTCAAATTTATAAAGAGAAACTTTTTATACACTAGCATCCATGAGGAAGAAAGGGGTTCCTGATATTTATCCCCCTAAAAGAGTGGGTTGGGATGGATTTGTGAGGCTCCCAACATGACTCTTCCAGGTGGTGGGAATCCACCCACCGCAGCTGTGCCAAGCGTCCTTGTGTGAACGTCCCTGTCCCCATCTCTGTGTAGCTCTGAGGATGGGTTTTTTGGAAGTATGATTGCTGCATTAAAGGGTATAAACTCTTTTAACTGTCTTCCCATATATTACCAAATTGCTTTGGAGAGAGGAAATTCTAGTTGATATTTCTACCAGCGGGGAAGAATATAGCTATTTCACTCAACCCTCCATCAAATATTATGTTTCTAAATTGCCAATTTGAAAGATGAAAAGAAGTCCCATAATTGTTCCCATTTGCATTTTAAATTACTTGTGAGGCTGAGTATTTTTCATATGTTGGGTACTTCTTCTGTGACTTTTCTGTTCAAATCATTTGTCTCCTTAGTGGTAGATAAGCCCCCATCCCCCCATGAAATGCTGGAGATATTAAGCCTTTGACATCTTTGATGCTAATATTTTTCTTAATATGCTCTGTGTTTTAATGACAGAAGGAAGACAAAATGTTACTTTATGACAATAAATATTAATGAGTTAAACTCTGATTAAATGACAAAGACTAGCAGATTAGAGCAAAATGTAAAATACACTTACAGAGAACATACATAAAACAATGGTAATTTAACGTTAGTTATTATAAAGAAAGTGTTACCATGCATTGGCCTTTACTGACTGCATGAATCATGGGGTACTTCTTGGGGAAGCCTTTTTTGATTGATCTGCCTTCTCATAAAGGCTTGTACCACCTCTTAGTTCGTACTGATGGAACTTTTATGAAGCATTTACCCTCACATGCTTGATGCCTGTTTTCCATCCTGTTGTAAGTCCCTAAAAGCAAGTGTTGTTTGCTCCCGGATTCCTGCATCTGTGACGGGGCCTGGCACTTGTGTGCTCACTCAGAAATTGGTCACTGATGGGCTCTAAATGCACAATCTCAGTTAATTCTTACAACAGCTCTGCAAATAGCTGTTATTGCTACCAAGGTACAAGTGAAGGACCCGGCTCTGAGAGGTTAAGTGATTTCCTTAAGGCCGTGCATATCCCAAGTGATGCAGCCAGAATGGAAGCTCCCGTTCGATTGATGGCAAAACACTGCCACTGCAATAGGAAGCTTGGAGATAAAATAACAGGAAAGATTCATTGAGCAGAAGCAAAGGGAAAAAAAGGAAGGCTGGTCATATGAATTTAAAATAAAGTCAGCAAATCAAAGCTACAATGAAGTATCACCCTCACACCCGTCACACCCATCAGAATGGCCTTCATCAAAAAGTCTACAAACAATAAATACTGGAGAGGGTGTGGAGAAAAGGGAACCCACCTACACTGTTGGCGGGAATGTAAATTGTTGCAGCCACCATGGAGAACAGAATGGAGGTTCCTTAAGAAACTAAACATAGAGTTGACATATGATCTGGCAATCCCACTCCTGGGCATATATCCAGAGAAAACTCTAATTCAAAAAGACACATGCACCCCAATGTTCACAGCAGTACTATTTACAACAGCCAAGACATGGAAGCAACCTAAATGCCTATTGACAGGGGAGTGAATAAAGATGTGGTACATATACACAATGGGATATTATTCAGCCACAATCATTTAGTGGACAGGGAGGGTTGCTGTGTCTATAAGAGGACATGATATAGCTCAGTGAGGATGGATCAGTTGAATATTTTATACTAAATACCAACATCTCAATACACAACCAAACCCTTTTAGAAATACAGATATAGGTGAGCAGAAACCCCTTTATAGGAGATTATGTGTCAAATAGAGAATGAATAAATGAAAGACCTCATAAGTTTGAATAGTCTTCCTAAAATGTTGCATTAATGCATTTTAATCAAGTGTAGTGTCCTACAAAATTATTGGTTCACCCTTTTATGCTGCTATGAGACATCTGCAAAATAGTGATTACATGTTAGACCACAAAAATAATATGTTAATTCTAAAGCATTATATTAGAAATTAATTTAAAAATTGCTCACATGGAGTATATTGCTCAGAAACTTAAAAAAAAAAAAATTTCCGTAAAAATGAGTCTTGAATCCAAAGACACATAAAACTAACCAGAGGAGGCCAATGGGGCTGGGCTCTCAGAACCACAAAGGAGCCCCCAGTGCAAAACTGATGGTAGCAGGTGCCCACAGCGTATGCTCAGTGCGAAGCTGGAAAAACGCTTACGATTGGCTTTTCCTCTTTGAAAATCTTTCCTCCCTCTAATCTGGCTTCTGTGCACACTTCTAGCGTCTCACAGGGTGAGAACTACGTTCCCAAGTGCCATCCCTCTGCTGGGGTGATTTCCCTCCTCCTTCTCTGATGTGCTGGTGGCAGGAGGGAGCTTGGCCTCTGTCCTCAGCTGGAACTTAACCCCATCCTGGAAGCTTCCCTGCCCCAGGGCCAGCCTGGGGAAGGCTCTTCGCATCACCGCTGGAGCAGAAACGCTGTGGACAACTTACTCTTAGAGCCACAAACCTCACAGCAAGTAGTTCTTTCTTGATTTCAATCCCTCCTGAGGGAAGTTCCTTGACAGCACAGATCTTGACATTTCTGAATCCCCAGAGCCTCACAGAGGATGGCCACGAAAGGACTGATTGAATGGACAAATTAACCAACTAACCAATTAATTGTCTTTGAGATTTAATAGTCAAAGAAAACATCACAACATACAGCAAAGACTACTGGGGACGTACAGTTTCAGCTCCAGCATGTAAAGACCTTGGACGTCAGAATTCTCATCCTTACAAGAACAAACTGGAAAATTGGAAAATCTTTTTAAGACCCATCAGGGAATGATGGTCACAGGGCAAACCTTCCAACACAACACCTTAAGGGAAAGGCATGTCCGAGAAATGCAGCTAAGACCTGCTTACCTGGAGCAGAAGCCCCTGAGCCATAGACAGGTAGGAATATTTCCATGGTCATTTGAGCAAGTTCCTGGAGGATGAGTGTGGTCTAGCATGAGAGTGAGACACTCCTGGGGGTCGTGTGTTTGGGGGACCCCACACCTTCGAGGTTTTTCCCTGCAGGAACCTCACCAGGTTCTCGCAGTGGGGCTCAGAGGAGGATCCCTGTGGCTGTGATGGGGGAAGGAGGAAAATCCTTGTGAAGTATGCCCACAACGTTCTCTGTACAAATACCTACTCCCCAGGGAGGACTCTGCCGGGGGCAGCTCTGAATTTTGGTCCCGGCTGGAGAAAAGCATCCTCACTCTAGCCCCATCCAGACTTCCTGCCTGAACTGAGGGGGAACCATGGCACAGAGCTCCAAGGAAACAGCTCGGGATGCCTTGTGTCCATGGAGGAGGGAGAGAAACACAGCCAGCAGCCACTGCTCCAACTTCTTGGGCCGCCGTAACAAGAGGCCACAAACTTGGTGTCCTCCAAAATCAGAACTCTGTTCTCTCTCTGAAATCAAGGTGTGGACAGGGTCGTACTGCCCTAAGAGTCTCTAGGGTAGGGTCGTTCCTTGTCTTTTCCAGCTTCTGGTGGTTCCAGGCTGCCCTCGGTGTCTCATTTCCTAAGGCTTATCCCTGCCTCCCTTGTCACATGTCTTCTCTGTGTGACTGTGTCTTTTCCTCTCATAAGGACACATCATTGGATTCAGGATCCATCTAGATAATCCAGGAGACAACATCTGGAGACCTGTAACTTAATCACACCTGCAAAGGCCCTTTTTCCAAATGAGGTCACGTTCACAAATTTTGAGGGTTAGGAGGTGAACATATCTTGTGGGGCCACCACTCAACAATGGACACTCACCAAAAGGCTGAGACTTAACTAGAATATTACAGAACATTCTCTGTACCCCACACCCTACCACCATGGTAGCGGGGCTCTGGTATAACGACAGCAAATTATTCAGTATAATTACAGCTAAAGGTGCTGCAGGGCACAGACCCTTCTGAGAAGGAACAGTAGGCACAAGGTCAAAGGGATTCTGAGACAAAACCCGGGCCCTGGATGAGCCGGAAACCTCCCGTACCTGCAGCCACCCAAAGGTTCTGCTCAGATTAACGCAAGCACTCATCACCTATCGTGCTACACAGCATGCTCAGCTTTCAACGAATGACAAGGGAGACCGAAAGGCAGGCACAGAGGGGAGACCATGAGGGGACACGGGGAGAAGGCTACTGTCCACCGCCAGGAAGAGAGGCCTCAGGAGAAACCAGCCCTGCTGACACCTTGATCTTGGACATCTAGCCTCCAGGACGGGGAGGGAATAAACCTCTGCTATTTAAGCCGCCTGGGCTGTAGGGCTCTGTTAATGCCACCCGAGCTGCATGACGCACGTGGCCAGTACTGCACACGGTCCCCAGCCTCGCTGCTGTGGTCAGGGGTGGGGACATGACCCCCATGGGGCGGGGGGTTGAAGCCATTTGGGAAGAAGAATCTCCTGTCCCCAAAGATTCTGGAGCAGGCAGCGTCTGGGGGCGGGGGCAGCTGGTGGCCAGTAGCGTCACTCGTGGAGGAAGGCTGCCTGAGTGGGGTGAGTGCAGGGACACGGACATCATCCACTCCGAAGGCTGGTGTGTCCAAGTCCAGCTGTGGGGGCCACGGGTTGCCCCTCCTGGGGGAGTTGGGTCCAGGTTCATATCCCAACAACGTCCTCGCCCTGGAAGCATGGGCAGCATGATGGGAACACGGGTCGACACGCGTGATGTGATTCTCCAGCTCTGTCTTGCTTTTCTTAAGCAAGTGGTCTGATATTTGTAGAACACGGCTTTTCCCTGGAGGGTAAAGAGAGCAGATTTCCAGAGCTTGAAACGGCAATAGTCATTAAATGAACCTGCTTCCCCTTAGAACATCTTCCTGCTTTGTTCTGAAAGTGACAAGAGCAGCCCAGCGGAGCGTGGCTCCCGGGCCTGGAGAAGGTCACAATTTCTGGGATCTGTTAGGTTCTCCATGGATCCCTCTAAACCTAATTTCTGTCCTATCATAATATTTACCTCATCAGGATAAGCTCTTCAATTTTCCCATCATTTCCACGGGATGTTATGGCAAGACAGACTTGCCAGAGAAAATTAAATCCCATGGGGCATGTTTTGGGGAGGTGAGGGAGGTAAGAAGGATAAATGTGCATGAGAGTAGGTGCTGGTGAAGTGATTAAAAACTCACTCATTAAGAGTTGCTAATCACGGGAGGCTAAAAAACCCACCCCGGGACTGTATAGATTTCAAGTCGGGGAGAAATTTATTAGAGGGAAAAATGGTCTTAGAAATTTATAAAAACGCGAAATCAGACGCTGCTGAGGCCCACCGCGGTGGGTGGGGCTGGGGTGGGGCCAGGGGTGAGCTGTTTGAGCACGGAGCGCTGTGGGAGCCGAGGGAGACCTCCACCCCAGGGCTCAGCTCCAGCCCACGGGGGCTGCGCCATCTACACCGCTGAGCCAGGGGTGCCGTTCATCGGGAACTCACTTTGTGCCCCACCGGAAGCCTGTGCAAAACTTCCCTTAACTCTCCGGGCTCCTGAAGACACTGCAGCCTCAGCGATCTCAGCCTCTCAGAGCTGCTCAGAGAGGTCGCCGGCCGCTCCCTGACCCAGCTGCACAGCCCGCCCTCTCCGCCCACGTTCCCTCCTGACACTAGGTCCCTGGAAGGATGCACCACGGCCTTTTCTGTCTGTGCATGGAGGAAACTTGTTGCTATTCAATTAGCAGCGTTTTACTACCTGTGAGTAAAAGGAAAATGATGAGAGTAGGGTTTTAGGTCACTATCTGTGATATAGAGAGGTTTCGTTTTCACGTGGTTTCCTTTGAACTTCAGCCCCTTATAAGACACATTTGTCCCTGCTTTAGACAATGTTTACAGAGCACCAACCAGGCGCTGGGCATCATGGTCACGGACGATGGTATTCAGGGAAAATACAAAAGCAAAATCAAACCACAGCCCCTGCAGCGTCTCCACTCACAGCCCAGGGGCAAGACAGAGACTGTCAGTCTTTCCTCCTCCCTTTCTCTCTGCCTGTCTGTCTCCACGCAGGTGTGAGGCCGAGGGGGAGATTTATAACGGGTGCGTCAGATCCATCTTTGACGTGGCTCCTGAATTAACGCCGTCCAAACGACACGGCCCTACCTGTGAGGTGCTCTCATCAGTAAGTAAGGCAGAGGCTGACCGTGTTCCGATGACTAACTTACGGAAAACACAGGGATAGAGGGACGTCTTCCAGAAAGCAGGAGGAAGAAGACGGGTGTTTGGAGCCAGGCTCGTCTGACAGCTCATGACTGATTACGAGACATCGGATGAGGCTGCTTCCTTCGGGATCTGGAGCCTCAGGTGTAAGGTGGCAGGGGGTGCGCTTGCCTTAGAAAGCCACAATCTGTGAATTTATTCAACGCATCTGTCTGAGTGCCTGCTGTGAGCCAGCAGGTTCTAGGGACCAGGGACACAGCCGTGAACCAAACAGGGACCAGCCCTGCCCTTGATATCTGACCTCCTGGTGGGAGAAGAATCAATGTGGGGGAGTCCTGGGAGCCGGGGGGCTGGGTCAGAACTGCTATCGTGATGTCACACTGTGGGTGTGGAAGGATGTGACATGGGCTGGCTGTCTGCCAAGCGACCCCGTTTGAGGATGGGCCCCACGGAGGTCATCCCTGATGACAGGCTCCCGAGGACGTGTTTCCAAAGTGGAGGAAATGACCAGACACCATCTGCAGAGAGTTAATTTAGCGAAGTTATGGGCCATCATTTGATGGAATATTATGCAGGCATTCGAAGCTATAATTACAAAAAAAGCACAAAGCCACATAAAAACGGGTATGGTGCAAAGTTGCATGCGTGCTGTGACTGTAACCGGGTGAAAACTCTGTGCGCACACGTCTTGAGAGGGGGCATGCAGACAGAACAGCGCTTGCCCCGGGCTTTGCCCTGTGGGGTGAGCTGCATCCCGTATCACTCGAGACCTTCCTACCCGGTGAACCCCGAATACTTGCCCCTGCCTTTATCCAAGCCAGGCTCCCAGCTGCCCTTCACCTTGGAGCTATACGATGAAATTTCAGTCGAGGTACTTCTGTTTATATCAGACGGAGCCAGATTCCACTGCTACACCAAGGACCCTGCTGCCCACGGTGGCTGGCACAGGGGCGGGGGGTCGAGGAGGTGGCTCACCGTGGAGCCGTCTTCACCGAGGTGGCCCCAGGGTGACGGGGACTCCTGGCTGGGCAGCAGCAGGACAGCAGGTGAGCCGGTGTCTTGTGTTCTCTGGCCGAGGCGGCACACGTGGAAACATCAGGGTGTCACATGTGTGGTTCCGTGGGACCCTGAACCCAGAGATGGCTTCCAGTGGGAACAGACCCGTGGAAGCAGAGAGGGAGGAAAATACCAAATTACCTTTTGCCCGAAGTCCGAAAATGAAAACATTCTAAGTATGGAAAACAGGTGCTTTGTAAAAGAGCTGGAAGGCTAACGTGGCCCGAGATCAGCAGCGAGCAGACAGCAGAGTTGGAGGAGGAGATATCAGACTTAGGATCCAGGCCGCCTGGCACCCCACATCCCCTGCTGCATCCTAGGGGCCTTCTGTCTGACAAGGGGACACTCGCTTTTTGGGGGTGAATGAAACGCAACCCAAAGGTGATGCCAGATGGAGACCTCACGGTGAGCGCCAGAAAATGGGCAACCAGTGCCCGGAGTCTGTATTCCAGCCATTGCCTGGTTTATATTCCGCAGCTATGACTCAGAAACGTCTCTGCCTCCGGACACTTGGCCGTGGAAACAATTGGAATAGATCGTAAGCCACAGGGCCGGGGGGACCCGGCTGCTAGAGACAGCTGTCCTCGTGGAAACGTGGGCCTCCGTCTGTACCCAGAGAGGATGTGCCCGGAGAAGAAGCTCCCAGACTCAACACAAGCCCTTAGTAAGGGGAGGCCTATTGCATTCCTACCACTATAAACACCCACGTGCCTCGTGTCTGAGAGCACCTGTTTGGGAGTTACCTGGGCCTGGCTTAGAATCCGAGTTCCATCAGTTACCTTGCACGTTTCCTGAGCTTGAGTGAAATACTGAGCCCCCCAGGTCCAGCTTCCTCATCCGTAACAGGGTTGAGGAGAAGGGTGAACGGGAGGGTGATGTGCCCAGCTTCTCAGCACCAGGGACAGAGCGGCAGTCAGTTAGCACGCTGTCCCTACCTGTAGGACACAGATCAGCGGCTCTCCTCCAAGCCAGACTCGCTTCTTGTCCCCACGTGTCCTTTCTCATCCTTCCTCTTTTGCTGACCATCACCGCGGTTGTCCACCCTCCAGGCATGACCATCTGGCACTGCCTTCCACGCTGCCTCTGTTCCGGGTCCTGCATACTGCGTTCTACGTGGTCAGGGCTGCCTGGATGCCCGCAGGCCCCTTTCCTTTCTGATACATGCTCTTCCGTGCCTGTGGCTGGTGTCTGCAGCCCTGTGGGGACTGTCCTTGGGCTCCGGGCACTGCATCACCTGCACACTCAAAGGGCCAGACATGCCTGGGACATGGTGACCTGGCCTCCGCCCCCTTCGCCGAGTACCCTAAGCCTGACCGACTTGTGTGGGGTGGGAAGGCCCACACCCTGTCTGGGTCAGGACATCTCCGATGCGTGGCTTACATTGCAGAGAGGCCCCCCCACCCCAAGCCTCAGGCGGGAGATGCCCTCGCGGCCTTTTGCCTGAAATCACATCTCTGCCAGGTTTCCTCCTCTTCCCACCCTGCATCCTCCAGGCCCCAGCCGCTCCCAGCAACTCTTCCTTATTCCTGCACAGCCCTGACACAGGCATCCTGGTTGCAGGGTCTGTTGGGGAGCCGGGCTGAGACAGCAGTCTTGTGGCTGTGCCCACTTCCTTCAGGCTCACTGCCCTGTTCTGGGCAGATGACTGTCCACACACACAGGCTATACCACCAGCTTCCCGGGGACTGCTTGTCGTGGTCCACCCTCCCCACTCCCCTCCCCTGCCTGTGCACCTGCCCCTCCACGCACAGCTCTGATGAGCCATCCACCCAGCAAGTCTTTCCTGGATCCCCACTGATGCTGTGCTGAGACCAAAATGGGCAAGGCTGGTGCAATCCCTGTGGCTTGGAGCTTATTCTTGGTTATTTATTTTACTTGATCACTCCTTTATCTGGAAGTCTCCATTTGACTTGTCATCAACTGAACTAAGACCAGATTCTTCATTCGGCACGAAAAGCCCTCAGTATCCGTCGGTGAATGAAATAGTGTGACCTCAGCACAGGGTCGAGCTTTCAATAAATATTGCATGAGTGAGCAAATGGATGGAATTAGAGTCAGAAATCCCTCTCAATACACTCCTCCACCTTCATTCACTTCCTTACCCTGGACTCAATGGGTCTCTTTCTCTTTTCTTTTTTTTAAAATTTAATCGAAGTATAGTTGACTTACAATATTGTGTTAGTTTCTACTGGACAGCAAAGTGACTCATTTCTACACATACACACATTTTTTTCCATCTTCTTTCCCACCAAGGTTTATCACAGGATATTGAATATGGTTCCCTGGGCTACCCAACAGGCCTCTGCACCACCTCCTCTCCTGCCCCCCATTTATAACTGGATTGTACTGAAGCTGACTGCTCATTTACTGTGCCCAGTTGGTCTCAGCTTTCTTACCTCTGGCTCTAGGTTCTGCTAAGAACGATTTCCTTCCCTCCCCTCTCCACCTGCTTTTTTTTTAATCTCCTCCCTGGTCCCAGTGTGGATCCCATAAGGTTCTCTCTGGTTCACTGGTAAAGCCAGCCCTGCTGTGTTCTGCAGTTCCCTGGCTGCACCCCCAGCCTTCCCTCCTCCACTCTCTCGCTCATCCTCAGGATCCAGCCCTGTGGTCTCCTCTCTGTCCCTCTAACACCCTGCCAGGCGTCTGTGCAGTCACCCCCTCTGCCTAGATCACCCCATGGCCTTCCGCTTGCTCCGTGTTCACTTGGTGTCTCGGCTCAGGATCACGGCTCAGGGAGCCCCTCCCTACCCCCTGGGCTGGGGCAGAGCCCCCGTCACAACTGGTCGTAGCAGAGATCCCAAGTCTCAGGTGTGCACGTGATCAGTTTGTAAGTGTCTGCTTTTTACAGTCATCCCTAAGCTACACGACGGGTGCAACTCTCCCTTTCAGCTGCCACGATACTCATAGCACTGAGCCCAGCACCGGGGGCATGTGAGAGACCAAGAACGTGTTGCTGGTTGAACAAACGAATGACTGAAATCAGGCTGGGGTATCCCTCAGCTCTGCACTGACAGCTCCATCCTCACGGCCTCCGTTTGAGCTTGTGGTATCCTGCCCTTCCCTGTGTGTAGACGGCTGGCCCTATTCGAGTTCATCTACCTCGCTGATATATACATATCATATATATATACACATGTACATAAATAAACATATATGGGGTATATGTGTGTATGTGTATGTAGCCATATACATCTACATATACACATAAAATATATGTAAACATATAAATTATACAATAATTTACATGTATTATATGTTTATGTGTATTTATATATGTAGATATATACATATAAATTATATATGTTTTTTATATGTATACAGATACGTCTATACACACATAAATACACACAGCATATGGTAGCTGAGCTCAGTAGGTGTGCTTATGTGTATGTATATATATTTCTTAATTAGGTGGAGAGAGAATATATATACACACACACCTATTTGAGAATATGCACATATATTTTTTTCCTTCCACCTGCTAAATGAATATATATATATATATATATTTCCAGGTTTATATAATATATATCCAGGTATCACAGCCAAACAAGAGTAGTGCCCCTATGAAACCTTTCATAAACCAAAACAGCATAAAGCAAAGAAGCGCTGACTTGAGGACCTGTCTTGCTCACAGGCGCACAGGATGGAGACGAAGCACAGATGCTCACAGACGCAGTTCACAGCTCCGGCAGCCGATGCTGGGATGCTGAGTGTGGCTCCCGAGAAGGAGCTTGACGGGACGGTTCTCACCGCTCAGGTGGCGCTGCCTCTGTAATGCTCACTGCAAAACAAACACTGATGCTGCTTCCACTTTTTGCCTTTTTTCATAAAAGTGAAAATCTTTGGATTTCTTTTGGTTCGCGAAACAGGTACTCGTGTAGGTCTTTCGTAAAAGTGAGGTAGGGTAAAGCGAACTTTTGAAAAGTGGGGGATACCTGTGTCTGTGTATAAATCCATACATATATACATAAAGACAATAAACCTACCATATGATATGTAAGTATATGGACATAGGCATTCTCCCCCCACTCCTAAAGAAGCTCTGATGACCCCCTCCATTTACTAGTTCAAATGACAATGCCTTTCCCACCTGTTCAGTGTGGGCTGTGCTTGGTGACTTCCTTCCAATGAGGACAGTGTGAAAAGTTGGGAAAAGTAACTACAGTGGGGAAACCTGACAAGCACACGTCAGCCAGGTGATCAAGGTCAGCCTCACGGAGATCAGTCACGCTGACAACACGTGCCCTGATGTGATGGTGTCATCGAGGTGCTGTAGCTCTCTGGTCTTCAAACCCAAAACACATAACCGCAGTTTAACCGTGGGAAGAATGTCAGACAAATCCGGACTGAGGGACATTCTACAAAATGTCTGGCCGGTGCTCCTCAAACTGTTAAGTTAGGGTCGTCAAGAACAAGAAAAATCCAAAAACGGTGCCAGTGTAGAGGAGTCTGAGAAGAGTGAATGTCACGCTGCATCCTGGATGGGACCCTGAGCTAGAAAAGGACGTTAGAGTAAAACCAATGACAGCCGAGCATGGGCTTTAGTTAACCATGATCTATCAATCCTGGCTGCTTACTTGTGACGGACGTGCCACAGTAATGTAAGACGTTAACAATAGGGGAAACTGAGTGTGGGTGTGTATGGGAACTCAATGGGCTATTTTTGCAACTTTTCTCTAAATTCTAAAATAAGAAGTCTATTTAGGAACATCCGGTTTCAGCCACGACAAGGAAAGCTTGGAAGTTGTCACTCTCCTCTTTATATTAAGCAAAAAAAGCCGAACAAAATGAAAACCAACGACTTTCCATGAGCCATCAGAGAGTGGAGGTGGCAGGATAAACCGTCACCCAAAATCTGCAGGAAAAAAAGAAACATGGCTGAGGTCAGTTTATTTGGAGCAGGAGCCGCTAGAGCTGCAAATTGACAGCAAGACTTAAAGACTACTTTTGACAAATGCCAGAAGCTGCATGTGGACAAGTCCTGAGGCTTCAGCCCTCGGGGCCCCCACATTTCATGGGCTTTACTGTAGGCATCCCGGTAGGTCCACACAGTGAGGTGCCGAGAAAAATCCCCCAGTAGCTCCTGCGGTGGGAGGGGAAAGTAACCCTGCTGAAATAGTTCAGAGTATTTTCCATAACACTTCTGACCCTGTAAGGAAACAGCTTTAGCAGAGACTTCTCTCACTCGGACTGAAGGGGGAATTGTGATTATCCAGCTCCAGCCCCTGTTGCCCTCTTGCATCCCCCAAGAGGAGGAAGGAAGCTAAGAAACCCTTGTGAGGATCACAGCTCAGGACACAGCCCCACTAAAAGACTGGGATTTTGAATTAAGACCAGACTCTTCCCTCTTCCCACACCTCACACCCCATCAATAGGACTCCATCATAATAACAGAGGATTATGGTAAAAGAGCTGAAATATGGAGGCTCATAGTAAGAAGGAGTTCTTAGGGAAACCCAGAGACATCAGGGGAGGCAGAAGCAAGGACATTACAGGAACTTGAAGTCTCTGGTACCCAGAGCTGCAGGGAACATTAAATATAGCCCAACTCCTAGCCAGATTAACATAGCACCAACTGAAAGCTTTTCATCTCAGTTTCTACCCAATATACTATGTCCAGATTGCAACAAAAAATTACAAGGCGTGTGAAAGGCAAGGAGAAACACCATCTTAAGAGAACAAATAGGGACTTCCTTGGTGGCTCAGTGGTTAAGAATCCACCTGCCAATGCAGGGGACACGGTTTCGAGCCCTGGTCCAGGAAGATCCCACATGACACAAAGCAACTAGGCCCGTGCGCCACAACTACTGAACCTGTGCTCTAGAGCCCGTGAGCCACAACTACTGAAGCCCATGTGCCTAGGGCCCATGATCCGCAACAAGAGAAGCCACCGCGATGAGAAGCCCGTGCACCACAATGAAGAGTAGCCCCCGCTCGCTGCAACCAGAGAAAGCCCACATGCAGCAACGAAGATCCAGTGCGGCCAAAAATAAGTAAATAAATAAATTTATTTTTTAAAAAAGAGAGAGACCAAGTAAACTGCAAAATACAGCACAGATTTTGAAATTATCAGGTAGGGAATTTAGGATCATCATGATTAATATGTTAAGGGCTCTAATGAAAAAGAGCTGTCACAGGTAAGAGCAGATGAGTAAGCTAAGCAAAGAGGTGGAAGCTACAAGACGGAATCAAAAGGAAATGCTCGGAAGGTCATTCATTTTTTTTGAGGTATAATTGACATACAATATTATATCCGTTTCAGGTTATGATATAACAACTCGACCTCTGTGTATACTGCAAAATGATTGCTACAATGTCTAGCTAACATCCACCACCTCACATAATTATAGAATTATTTTTCCTGTGATGAGGACTTTTAAGATTTACTGTCTTAGGAACATTTAAATATGTAGTACGGTATTACTAACTATAGTTCCCAAGGAAGGACGTCTTTCATCCTGTAACAGAAATAAAGAATGTCTCTGATGGACTTACAAGTAGACTGCTGAGAAAAGAATCAGTGAGTCTGAAGATACGTCAATAGAAACTTCCCAAACTGAAATGCAAAAGAAAAAAATAATGAATTAAAAATGGGGGGGAGGAGGAGGGCAAGGAAGAATATTCAAGAACTTTGAGACAATAAAACAATGATAACGTATACTTAATGGGTCAACAGGAGAAGAGAGGAGCAGAAGGAATATTTAAAGTACTAATGGCTAAGAATTTCCCAAAATTAAGAACAGACACAAAACCATAGATCTGAGAAAAACAGGATAAATACTAAAAAAACTATACTTAGGCATATCATATTTGAACTGCAGAAATTCAAAGATAAAAGAGAGTATCTTGAAAGAAGCCAAAAGGAAAAAAAAAAAAACATCACCCCCCGGGGAAGCAGGGTAAGAGTCCCATGGGACAGCTCTTCGGAAACCATGAGGGTAAGAAGAGGTAGAACAAAATATTTAACGCGCTGAAAGGAAAAAACACCAACCTCAAATTCCATATCCAGTGAGTTATCTTTCAAAAGTGAAATGGAAATAAGGATTTTCTCAGACAAACAAAAAACAAAACAAAAAAATCTGGGTGAATTCGCAGCTAGCAGACCTGCCTTGCAAGAAACCTTAGGACTTCTTCAGGAAGAAGGTCATAAACTCAGATCCACATAAAGAAAGGAAGTGCACCAGAAAATGTATAAATAAAGGTAAAATAACTTAAATGTTTTTCTTGTATTTCATTGATCTAAAAGATAACCACTGAAAGCAGTACCAGTAATGATGTATTGGGTAACTATAGCATGTGGATACATGAAATGAAGGACAGCAGTGTTATAAGGGGCAGGAAGGATGAATTAGGAACACTCGGTTATAAGGTACCTGTGGTACATTTGAAGCAGTATAGGGTTATTTGAAAGTAGACTTGGATTCATTGGAAATGCATCTTGAAAACACTAGGAAAAGCACTATAAAATTTAAAATAAGGATTGTGATTAATATGCTAAGAAAGGAGAGAAAATTGAGCCATTTGAAATGCTCAAGTGAAACCAGAGAAGGCAGAAAAAGGGAAAGAAAGAAAACAAAGTACAAGAATAGGAAAGAGCTATAAACATGGTAGATATTAATTCAACTATATCAATAATCACTTTAAATGTGAACAGTCTAAAGACATCAATTCAAAGACAGAGATTGTCATAGTGGATTAAAAACATAAGGTCCAGCTGTATGTCATCTGTGAGAAACCCACTTTACATATAAAGGCACAGATAGATTAAAAGGATGGAGAAAGATATACCATATCAGCGCTAGTCCAAAGAAAGCCAGAGTAGCTATATTAATTTTAGACAGGACAGACCTCAGACAAAGCATGCTTTCAGGCATGAAGAGGGGCATTATATAATGATAAATACGTCAATTATCCAAGAAGATATAACAATCCTTAATTTGCACACACCTAAAAACAGAATGTCAAAATATGTGAGGCAACAGCTGATTGGACTTAAAGGAGAAGTAGACAAATCCACCGGGACAGAGGGAGACTTTAACACCATCTCTAGTAACTGGTAGATCCAGCAGGCAGGAGCTCAGTAAGAAGAGTTGACATGAACGTCTCCATCAACCTGCTTGATCGAACTGACATCTATAGAACAGTCCGTCCAGGAACAGCATGGTTACACATCGTTCTTAAGCTCAAATGGAACATTCACCAAGAAAGACCACATTCTGGGTCCTAAAACACACCTTAACAAATTGAAAGTAATAGAGATAATACAAAGTGCACTTTCAGACCACAGTGGAATTAACGTAGAAATTGAAACCAGGAATTAAAAGCTGCCATATCTCAAAATATTTGGAGATTGAACATCACCCTCCTAAATAACACGTAGGTCAAAGGACTCTCGATGGAAATGAAAATAATGTATTTGAAACGAAGTGAAAATTCAACTGATCAAAATTTGAGAGATACAGCGAAAGAAGTGCTTAGAGAGAAATTTTTAGCATTAAATGCAAACATGAGTAAAGAAGAAAGATCTAAAATCAATTATTTAAGCTTCCACCTCAGGCAAAAGGAAGGAAGAGCAAATTATGCCTAAAGGAAGCAGATGAGAATAAATAATAAAAACTATAGCAGAAAGCAATGAAACTGAAAACAGGAAAACAATAGACCACCCAAACCGAAAACTGGTTCTTAAAAGAGATCAAGAAAATTGATAAAACTCTAGCCAGGCTAATTAAAGAAAGGTGTGTGTGTGGGAGCGAGACACAAAGTTTTAAAATCAGAAATGTAAGAGAGGTTATCATTATTGATACCGTGGACAATAAAAGGATACTAAGAGAATACGATGAATAACCCTGGGTGCACAGATTTAACACCTTAGATGAAATGGAACAATTTCTCTACAGAGAAAATCCACCAAAACTCATAGAAGTGTCAAAAGTTCAGAAGAACACAGAAGTAAAACCAACGAACCACGGAAGTAGTAATTAGTAAAAATTTATTGTGGACACACCAAAAGGACAGTGTGTAAACAGGGGGGACTCCAAACAAGACATGGAGTGAGGCTCACAGGTATATCATTATAAAGCAACTTACGTAGTCTGAGGCAATGTCTGCTTATTCTTTGCAGGATTGGTACCAATATTAGAATTTCCTTAAATGAAAGGGAATTGGTTAGTGGTTACCTCATGTCAATTTTGGGAAACTATTAAGTTTTGCTTATGATTTTCAGAGGCATAAGCAAGAAGTGACCCAGATCAAGTTAACCTCACTCGTCTTGCAAAATAAGCTAATTTAAGCTTTGCTTGTATAAATAACTAAGCTGATTTTGCCTGTTCAGGGAGTTTTCAAGTCTGGTCTCCTTTTGTGTTTGCTATTAACAGAAGGAAAAATAGATGATTGGAATGGTCTCTATCTATTAAAAATCTGAATCAATAATGAACAGTCTTCCGTTACAGAAAATGCCAGGCTCAGATGGATTCCCTGATGAATTCTACCAAATATTTCAGTAATAATTTACGCCAATTCTCTCCCATCTCTTCTAGAAATTAGGAGAAAAGGGAATAATTCCTTAAGTAATTCTATAAGGCCCACATTACCCTAACACCAAAACCAGACAAGACATTACAAGAAAGAAAAACTTCAGGCCAATATCACTCATGGCCGTTGAGGCAAATAACTTCAGCAATATATTAGCAAGTTGAATCCAACTATGTACAGAATAGATTATACTCCATGACCAAGCGGGATTTGTCTCAGGCATGCAAAGTTGGTTCAACTTTGGAAAAAGTCAGTTAATGTAATCTATCACATCTACAGTGTAAAAAAGAAAAATCATATGTTCATATCAATTATGCAGAAAAAGCATTTGAAATTTGATAATATCCATCTGTGATAAAAACTCTCGGAAACCTAGGAGCAGAGGGGAACTTTCTCAACTTGATAAAAACTATCTGTGAAAACTCTACAGCTAACGTCATACTTGATGGTGAGAAACTAGATGCTTTCCCCCTAAGATGGGGAACAAAGTAAAGATGTCTTCTCTCAAACTCCTATTAAACATCTTACTGGAAGTCTTAGCTAGTGCAAGAAGGCAAGAATGGGGAAGAGGGAATATACAGATTGGGAAGAAATAAAAATTTGTTCACAGATGACAAGATTATCTATGTAAATTCCAAAGAGTAAACGGAATAACATCTAGAACTAGTGTACGATTATAGCAGGCTGCGGTATACTAGGTTAATATACAAAAGCCAACTGATTTCTTATGTACCAGCTATGAACAATTGAAATTTGAAATTAATAAAATCAATATCATTTAATAGCATATCTACCCCCAAAAGAACCCCAAAATGATACAGTTAGGTACAAACTTAACAGAATATCTACAGGGTCTATAGGCAATAAACCACAAAACTCTGAAGAGAGAAGGCAAAATCCTAAATAAATGGACAGATATTCTATGTTCATGAGTTGGAAGACTCAATATTTTTTTAAATGTCAGCTCTTTCCAATTTGATCTGTTGATTCAATGCTACCCCCATAAAAATCCCTGGAAGCTATTTTGTAGATGTTGACAAAGTGATCCTAAAGTTTATATAGAAAGGCAAAAGAGCTAGAATAGCCAACACAATAGTGATGAAAACAAACTTGGAGGACACACGCTAGCTGATTTCAAGACTCATTATAAAATAATCAGGATGGCATGGCCTTGGTGAGAGGACAGACACAGATGGATGGAAAAAGAGTAGAGAATCCAGAAAAGACCCACAAAAGGTAGTCAACTGATCCTTGAGGAAAGAGCAAAGGCAATTCAATGCAGAAAGGATAGTCTTTTTAACTGATGGTGCTGTAAAAAACGCAGTATGAAACCAAACTAGACACATACCTTATACCTTTCACAAAAATTAACTAAATATGAATCCTAGATCTAGAGATAAAATGCAAACCTTGGGTTTAGTGATGAGACTTAAGCTACAACAACCTAACCTCATCCATGAAGGAAAAAAATAAGTTGAACTTTATTAAAATGATAAACTTCTGTTCTGCAAAGGACTGATATAAGAAGGTGAAAAGACACGTCATGGACTGGGAGAAAATATTTGTAAAAACATCTCTTATAAGGGAAGTGCATGCAAAATACGCAAAGAGCTCTTAGAATCTAACAATAAGGAAACAACCCGATTCAAAAATGGGAGAGAGGTTTGAACAGACACCGCACCTAAAAAAGCTGTATAATAATATAGCTTATCTAATTTCCTTCTATAATAAGGAACTAAGAATATGAAAAAGTGCTCAACGTAATTGCATTCATGGAGTTGCAAGTTAAAACAATAATGAGATACAGCCTGTTGTAATGGCTGTCACACACACACACACACACATACACACAAGTGATGCTAAGTGCTGGTGAGGATGTTGAGCAACAGGAAATCTCATTCGTGGCTGGCGGGGATGCAAAATGGGACGGCCAATTTGGAAAAGAGTTAAGAAGTTTCTTACAAGACTAATTACGTCTTAGCGTACAATCTAGCCATCATACTTAGTGGTATTTACTCAATTGATTTGAAGACTTGTGTCTGCACAGAAACTTGTACATGAATGTTTATAGCAGCTTTACCCATAATCACCCCAACCAAGATATCCCTCCATAGATGAATGGTTAAAAAACCCATGGTGTGTCCAGACAATGGAATACCATTAAGTAAAAAAAAACAAATGAGCTGTGAAGCCAAGAAAAACAGGGGTCAACCTCAAAAGCATAATACTAAGCGTGGGAAGCCAGCCTGAAAGACCAGCACACTATGTAATACCAATTATATGATACTCTGAAATAGGCAAAATTATAGAGGCAGAAAATAGATCAGTGGTGGCCAGGATTTCAGGAGGAGTGGGGAGAGACTTGAATAGATGAAGCACAGGGGTTTTTTAGGGTTGTGAAACTCTTCTGTAGGACAGCTGTGTGCAATGATAAATTATCTGTATAATATGTATAAATGTAGGACGGATGAAAGATTCTGTGAATAGATGATATGATGCATCTGTCAAAACTCATAGAATTTTACAGCACAAAGAGTGAACCTTAATGTATGCAAATTTGAGAAATCATTTAGGACATTATGAGATCCCAGGAAGGAGTACACAATGTAAGAAGTGAAGATAACCCTATTGCAAATGGCGAAATGACCTCACTGCTCTGGATGGGGGGAGGTGCTGACCTAAGTAGCCTCAGACACGAGCAGAGTCTATAAAGGCAAGAGGGTGCACACGGAATCCACGTTCCAGTTGATGGAGTCCCCAGGGAGAACGGCTGACGTTCTGAGACTCCTGTACATGCAATTCTGCTATTGGACAAGTTAGTAAATGGCTAGCAGATGGCGGGAGCCAGGTTTGTCACTGTTGGAGTGGAAATTCACAGATAAACAAGGAAGGAGACTAGAGACACTCTCATGTTGATGGAATAGAGTTGGAAAATCGATACAAAGTCACATTTAACTCAATATAAATACAGATGGTTACAGACAGAAATATTTGTCGCTATGTGTGTACATAGGTACATAGGTTGGTGTACAAACGTGTATTTCCTGGATCTGTCAGCTCTTGAGAGACTTAAAGAAATGGCACTCCAGCAGCGGCGAGCACACCGTGAGCTCAGATCTTGGTTTCTGACACTATTTCCCAATAAAAGGACCCGGGCTTCTTGGAGAAATGCCTGCTCCAAGTCTAGGGCTGGGGGAGAAATTATATGATTGAAGTGCCTGTAGCAGTAAGTGAAGAAGTGTTAACAAACCAAGCAAACCCCAAACCAAAAGTGCATTGATGCAAAAATGCAAAAAAAAGGCATTTCAGAGGGACACAGAAGCTAACAGAAATGCTCGCAAAGACCAAAGGTAGAATAATTTGAGCAAAAAATATGAATAAATTCATATTAGATCATAATCCAAAGTATAACATAAATATCCAAGTTTATACCCACAGGAATAAGTGATTATAAATGCAACAAATGGGGGAGAAGAGACAGACCTCCCATGTAGAAGAGTTCCTCATAACTTACGTAGACACTCCACCCTCAAAGAGAGGGCGTAACGGCACCCCCCTCCCCGAAGTGTGGCGTCCACCTCTTCCTTCTGAAGAGGACAGTAGAAAGGGGAGGGGGAGGCGGAAACTGTGCAGAGAAGGAACATGACCACCACCGCAGCCAGATTAAGGTCAAGGTCGACAGACATACATCACATTGATAGCATGGACCCGTCACGGGATGGGGTGAGAAGGGCCTGGAGGTGTGGGCAGGGAATGTCGCCAACCCCGGGAAGGTGCTGCCACCCTGTGGGGCCTCCCTGGAAGAGTGGGAGGTCCAGACCGGGATGGTCATCAGGGTGGACCACCTCCAGGGCTGGGAGTCAATGCCCAGCCCCTCCCGCCCGACACCGGCCATGGAGTGGCGACAACCAGAGGGTCTCAGACCTCGACCCTTGTGGGTGCCTGGCTCCTCCAGGCCCTCTTAATTAAGTAAGGAAAAGATGCTCGTGGCGGACAGATGAGAACCTGCAGGGACACGGAAAGCGAAGCCTGGTCCCACAAGATGGATTTTAATGCAGCTCAACTTTAAAGGAAAATGGGAGCACGTCACCCTCTCTTTAAGCTCTAGACCATCTCTGGGACATCGTCGCGGTTTAGGAGACCTTCCTCCATGGTCTCCACCATGAGCAGCTGTGTGGCAATACCCAGACCAATGGGAGGAGACGCCGAGATCTGATGGGCGCCGGTTTGGCCCGTTACCAGCGCTCACCACGGGCCAGGCAAGTCCTGAGCACTTGACAATGACGGACTTTTACTTCTCTGTGGAACAAGCATTTGCTCCCATTTATCAAATGAGGAAACTGAGGCACAGGCAGGTTAACTTGCCCAAGGTCACACAGCTAATCAGGCAGAGCTCGGACCCCAACCCAGGAGGGCTGGCCCCACAGCTAGCTCTTTAACCAGTGAACGCCACTGTCTTGGCTGATTTGGGGATTAACGGCAGGTCCCTGTCTTGATGGATCATCTGATTACTTCCCGCAGACAGAGCGGCAGGATTGTTAAAACAAAGCGCACGCGCAGAGTGAGTTGTATGAAAGCATTCGGACGTTCAGGAAGCGGAAGCCCTGTGAGGACGCCGGTGCTCTCATCACCACTCCAGCTGTGATCCTTGTGCTGCGTGAGTGTGTGGTCCCCACACCTCTGAGCAACAGCCCCTGCTGCTCTGTCACTTGGAGGACACACCTCCCGGGGGCCTCTCCAGCCTGGCCTGAGCACAGCATGGATGCTGACCAAGGCTGGCTCCCAGGGACCGGGGACCCCTCTGGTCTTCCTGAACTCTCCTGGTTGAGGTCCAAGACGCTGCCACTGACCCTGCTGTACCCCACCCCCTTCTTCACTCTGGGTCCATGGCTCTCCCAGCCTCCCCACGCGCCTCCCCATTTTCTCCAATTTGGAATAATGACTGAATTTCCCTACAGAGCAATGCACTTAACACATGAGCCATTTTGACACGGCTTCCACAGGCGTTGACCCTAATATTCATTCTTTTATTGATTCAGTAACTGCCTACCCTGTGCCTGGCCCAGCCCTAGGCTCCAGGAATTCATTCATGGATGAAATCGGCAAAACTCCTAACCTATGTGCTACATAAATAAAATGCCAGGTCAGGGGAAAATATAGTGTAGAGAGAATCAAAAACCAAAGAATAGGGAGAGCAGTACTCAGCCCGCAGATCCTGGAGTCATGCGGGGTTGTCAAGGCTGGGCTGCATTTGGTGCTGTGCTGAGCTTCCTGGCCACAAAAGCAAAAAAGGAAGCAAGATGACTGTACCACGTGCATTCCCCGTGGGCAAAACAACCAAACCTGCTTCTCATCTTCCCTTTCTATTCATGTCTTGCTGATTCCCAAAAGGAATTTGACGCTGTAAAAGAAACAGAAGGAGGCTTACTGGGGCCAGATCCTGTAGGGCCTGAGTCTATGCTGGGGCTTTTGGAAGAAATGCAGTGAGCACTGGGGAGCTGTGGAAAGAAACCAGCTCAGCCCAGAGGTCATCTTCTGTTAGTTGGTTTGATGTTTCTTCTAATATTAAGTGAATTTGAACAAGTTGCATTTCTTCTTTGAGCCAGCATTTCTATAACAATGAAATAAAAATCTCTACTTTAAAGGTTGCTTTATTTAATGAATTAGTGTATTTGAGAGTACTTTTTAAATTGTCAAGTGTTAGAAAAATGATGATAGGACTTCTATTATTTTTATCGTTGAAGTGGAGAAAATGGACGAGATGAGGGTTTGGGGGAGATGGAAGCAGGAGACGGGGTGGGGTAATCAATGCCCACCAGGTGCACCTGCAAGGAACTTTCACCTGAGCCTTTCCTGGCAAGCTCCCACCTCCCACTGCCATCCCAGGAATGAGGCAGCGGAGAGGGCAGAGCGGGACAGGAGACCTGGCAGCGACCACCAGGTGGTGTGCTGGTTAGTTACTGCTGCATAACAAACCACCCTGGATTTGGTGGTGTCAGTCACAGATGGTTTTATGATGTACATGACTTCCGCAGGTCAGCCGTTTGCACAGGCTCAGCAGGAATGGTTAACCTCTGCCTCGTGATGCGGGAGCCTCAGCTGTGAAGATGGGAAGGGCTGGGGTGTCTTGAAGGTTGGGCTCAGCTGGGACCAGTGACCAGACCTCTTTCAGATCTCTCCACATGGCCCTGGCTTTTCCCAGTGTGGTGGCCAGGTCCCGAGAGGAAGCAGAACAAGAAAGCAGGTTTGGATGTCAGGTACAAGATAGCTCTTCCCGGGTTATATCATAAAGTGACTGCAGTATCGCCCCCTGGTAGCCTGTCCGCAGCCCCCGAGGGTGACCAGGTCCTCTAGCTGCCCCTAAGCCTCTCCCCCACAGTCAATCCCCTAGTCTCTTCCAGGAGCTGAGCTGCTTTCGGGAAGAGGGGCCGAGTTGAGAGCTGCCATCTCCCTTCCCCACGTCTGTCCTTCTAACCCTCCTTCCGGCTGCCTAGACGATTGTAGGGCGGAATCACATGTCTCATTAGGAAATGCTCCCTTTAATGAGTGATGGCTCCTCTCAAACTTTTCTTTGGGGTTGCCACTTGCATCCCCAAACAGAAAGATGCTTTTTTAAAATTTAATTTTTATTTTATATTGGAGTATAGTTGATTTACAATGTTGTGTTTGTTTCAGGTGTACAGCAAAGTGATTCAGTTATATATATACATAGAGCTACTCTTTTATAGATTCTTTTCCCATATAGGTTATTAGAGAATATTGAGTAGAGTTCCCTGTGCTGTACAGTAGGTCCTTATTAGTTATCTATTTTATATATAGTAGTGTGTATATGTTAATCCCAAACTCCTAATTTATCCCTCTCCCCTGACATTTCCCCTTTGGTAACCATAAGTCTGTTTTCGAAGTCTGTGAGTGAAAGATGCTTTTTTGTTTCACAGAACAGATACAAACAATGTTAAGTTCATAGTGACACCAATTCCAAGGAGTGCTTTGAAAACCCCTGGTACTAAAATATATTGTTTCCAAGCTATTGACACGAATGCCTGGAAGGTGAAAACATAAGGCTGCAAAATCTGAAGGCTTCTGTCCTTCCCATGGGGCGCAGTGCAGGTGACATCACTTCCCTTCAAGTTTCCAGAACGCGGCAGAGACCTTGGATTCCTCATCAACAAGAGAAATGTGTCTGGGGTGGCGGGTAGTCCCCACTCACCCCTGCAGAGCTGGGGACAGGCAGGCCGGTGGGGTTGAACCACTGCTCTGTGCAGGGTCCCGAACCCTGGTGTTTCCTGGGCCTCCAGGTCCCTCCTCCACTGGGTCTGTTGGATCCCAGGCTTGCTTTCTTGCTCCCAAGAATCTCTTCTGGGTGTCTGATGCCCAGAGACCCTAGGGTGCCTGCCTCCTGGAGCTCTTTCTGCACAATGTCAGGTGCACAGAGAATGAAGCCCCAGTGGCTGTAGGCCTTGGGAGAGTCCCAGGGGCACCGGGCCCCTGCATCCCGTGAGCTTGGGGTGCTCGTGACCTCATGCAGATTTGGGACACCGAGGACCCCGCAGGAACCCTGGTCACAACCATGCTCTTCTCACAATCCAGGCCTCGGAGAGGTGCTCTCCCCAACAGCACTTAGCTCTGTGACCTATCCCCACCAGGCCCTGAGCCAGGGGTGCTGTCTTCCCGGGACCCAGGACTGTCCCACTACACTGGGATATCAAGATGCTGAAGACAGCCTGGGGGCACTGAGACGGGTGGTCGGGGACATCTCCTGCATCCACAGCCCTCCAGATATAAGGGGACCATCGTGTCCTCTTCTATTGGTTGCAACTGAGAAATTCAAACCTAGTGTTTTGACCTCCCATGAGATCTGAACCCTCAGTCCTAAGTTAGTCAACAGCCATATTTTGGAGAATTTCTGGATGAGCTAATTAGTGCATTGTCTCTTCACGCATTTCCTCTGCTGGAGAAGCAAGAGGCCTGAAAAGCATATTTAACCAAATGGATTTTTTTTCCTCTCGGAGCCATTGAAGCTCTAGTCCTGCTGCAGACACAGAACTTCCTATTTATATGACAAATAGGCCTGCTTCCAGCCGCGGAAAAACTCGCTTATTGACTCTTTCATCTTGTGGAAACATATCATATGCTGCTCTGCTCAGGGATGTGGGAGAGGCACTGGGAATACATTTGGGGTGACGCCTAAGGCGCTCTGATAAGGCAGGAGAGGACCCCACCTGGGCCCGACCCTCCCGCAGGGCACCCGCGGGGACCCACCACCTTGTAGCTAATGCAGCTCCCGTGTGGGTGTGGACCCTGGGGAGCTGAGGTTCAGGCCAAGGGGGCCCGCTTACCAGAGCCTGGCACCTGAATTTGGGAAAGATGCCTAATCTCGCTGAGGTCAGTTCCTGAGACTGGGCAGGACTCTGTGGGGGATGGATTCCATCCTCCATGACCTTCCCTGAGTTCCAAAGGGCAGGTTCCAACAGTCGCTGATCAGGGAAGGGAGGGGATACAGAGACAAGGGAGGGGCAGCCACGAAACAGAAGTACAGCCTTGGGGCAGGGTCCTGGTTATGCTCAAGGGATACACATAACAATACCTTTGAGCTCTTTATAGAACTAAAACCCCCCAACAAATGGCAGATGTTCACATTCTTCATTCCAGAGAGGATCACAGTTTGATAACCCAGAGAAGCTCATCAGGAGACCCCCTGAGGCCAGATTAAAGGAGCGCAGGCCCTGCACACACCCTAATCCTTAGCAGCAACCCCGCCCTTGAACCACGGCTGTAAAACTCCTCACCGGATCCTCCCGGGTTGGGACACAGTTTTTCAGGGCACGAGCCCCCTGTGTCCCCCTTTGCCTGGCAAAGCAGTAAAGCTATTCTTTTCTACTTCACCCAAAACTCTGTCTCCAAGTTTCGATTCAGCACTGGTGCGCAGAGGCCAAGTTTTCAGCCTCATTTCCTCATTCATAAAATGGGATTTTCTTTCTCGTCCAGGAGCCAGGATGAAGTGACACAGCACTTCCCACGGGACCCCCGACTGAGATGGTCACTCGGAAACTGCGACACTGGGAAAAGATCAGGTGCACTCAAAAGACGAGATCACAGAGATTCATTTGAATTCCCCCTGTTCCAGGAATACCGGAGGCCTTTTGGGGCAGCTTTGGAGATGACATGTGTGGAGGGGAGCTCCAGGGCTTGGGGACAGACCTGCCAGCCCTGTGGACACCGACTCCCCGGCAGACATGACCTTGTGCCTTCAGGTCCCCGAAGGCCAGTGCTGTTTGGTTTTCCACTTGTAAAATGAGGCTAAGGACCCTGCTTGCTGAGAAGTCGTGGAGATTAGGGATGTGTCTGTGAAGCTTCTACGGGTCTCCCTCCCACGCAGCACCTCTGGGGGCCCGTCTGGAGGCCTTGAACTCCAAGTCCCTGGGGCCCCAGGAAGCCTGGCGCAGACAGGAGCCTGGGGTCAGGAACTGCGAAGGTCTTAATTTAAATGTAGATGTTTGATTTTCTGTTCTTGCCTAGTTTGGAATACTAATTAGAGCAAGTGCTCGGCTAATTTAAAATGCCACACATTTGCAGATCTGACATTTTATTTCTCTCTCCCCGGCCCCCTCTTTCTCTCTCTTTTGAGTTGAAGGAAATTTTTCTCCTTCAGTCGTGTTGAAAGCCTAAAGTAAAACTCAGATTGCCCCTTTCTGAAATCTGACATCGTAGGACTTCAGTAAAAGGGGTCGCAGGAGCCGATGTCCGCAAGCTCCCGGGGTCACACCTTGAGGTCAGTGTGCCCAGATTTCAGAGAACCCGGGAACGCCCCACCACACTTCCGGGCAACTGGAAAGCATCCTGACACACGGCGGTCGGAGGGTGTCAGGCTGCTCAGGACACAACTGCCGAGAGATACACAAGATACGGCGAGAAAGTGTCTGCTTGTTAAAAACAGAGGAAAAAGAAAAGGAGAATGTTAGCCAGCAGCCGGGCCGGTGTGGATCACCCTCTCCGCCCCACCTCTCTCTCTCCTTATTTTACTCCTATTTGGGAAGAAGAGACGCCCCCTTTTCTTTCCTGAGTGACGCCCTCCACATCTCAGGTGGTTAAATGCTCAGCCGTCTGCGGTCTATTTTTAGACCTTTCACTCTTCAGGCAGTTCGGAAGGCATCTTGGCATATGTAGGGTGTGAAGGCGGCATCCAACTGGATTTTCCTGTAAAGAACGGTGATCCCAGCTCCCTTTGGGGAACGAGCCATCATCCGCTCATTTCTTTGTAATCCTTTCTTCATCCCGTGTCAAGCAGGCAGTTCTGGGAGCTACGGATGCGGTTCCGTGAATGTCACCTATTGTTCCCTCATGGTTCATGCTTTCATCTATTGCAGGTTCTTGATGAATGCACGTTGCTATCTGGTAGGCAGGCTCCCCCTCGCAGGTCTTTGTTTACATACTTAGAAATATTAGGATATGCTTTTGTATCCCTAATAAACTTCGGAATAATCTTATCACATTTTCGCCATAATCTCTCCGGAGTTGTTTTGATTGGAATCACATTAGATACGCAAATTCACGTAGCACAAATAACAGTCACTGTTTTCTTCTTATTCCACAGCTCCGTTTGGTCAAATCACCTTTACGCCTTTCAATGAAGATGTGTCCTTTCCTTCACTTAAGAACTGCTTGCTTCTAATCAGTATGTTTCTCATGGCTCTTACGAATGCTCTGTTTTCCCTGGCCTTTATCTAACTTCATCAGTAAAGGGACCAAAAAGACAGCTCAGCTGGGCTCAGCTGGCGGCGGAGACCCACCTCGTGTGCGGGAAGGCCGGAGAGGAGGCTTCCAGCTTGGGGTGTCAGCCCTCTGGCTTCTCATTTTCGCTGCTTCTGATTCTGTTGACTTTGCCTCCCCCGGGGGTCAGCACTGACCTCCGGCCACTCCCCGCGTGCAGGAGGCTGGACGGGCTGGGGTTTGTGGGTGATTTCCTACAGAAGGTGCTCTGCAGCCGGGTCCTGCGGCCGTGGCCCCCATCACAGGCCCCTCCCCAAGGCCACTGCGGTAGGATTCGACACCCCCCTCTCCAGGGTGCGGGTCCAGGTGACCCCCCCCCCCGGAAGTGTGGTGACTTCACAGTGCGGAGGGTGCCCGCAGCGGAAATCCGCACGCTCAGAGCGGGGGTGGGGGGAAGGGTGAATGTGGATCGGGGAAGGAAATCAACAAATGTCTGCAACATCCGAAAAAACTGGAACAGGGGACGTCAAGTTAAAGAAGTGCATGATGGGGGAGCACGAAGGATGCTGACAGAAAGCCACCACGCTGCTCCTGGGGAGGCCGGCCTGATGTCCCTGGGGGTCAGCGCGCAGGGCTGGGGTAGGGGGGAAGCTGGGCCTATGATGGGAGAGGAAGGGCACACGGGGCCGGCCCACATTCTTACCCTCCACCCTGACCCCAAGCGGCGGCCTGCGGTGCGCCGCTGCACGGTGGGGACGGGCCGTGATGTTGCAGCCTAAGGAAAGATAAGGCGTGAGAGCCCGAGGTACCACGAGAATACTCGGGGGAACCCGCTTCAGCTTTGGGGGACAGAGAAAGTGCCCCGGGAGACAGCCTCTCAGGTGTCTCTGGATCCGCACAGGACATCCTCAAGACACAGGCCAGGGCGTCCGCAGCAGGGCGCCTGCTTGTGCGCAGGGACGAGAGGGGCGCGTGGAGGATTTGGGCCGTGGAGCAGGGGTGCAAAGGGGGAGCTGGGGCAATGAGGGCGGGGGACGGGGGCAGTCACTCTTCCTTGGGGGACCCTCTCTTTAGGCCCTGATGCCAAGAATGGAATGTTCTCTCCCCCACCCGCTGGCCTTTTACCTGAAGAAATTAAGAGCTTCGCCTCAGAAAGCAGTTCTGAGCCCATCCCCAGACCTTTGGCACGTACACCGTGTGTCTATCTCTGCGTGTTTACTTTTACGATAAATTCTAATTTAATGAACGAATGTACTCCGTGCAACTCCTGCTTTTGAACATTTGTTGGGATTTTTGCAGCATCAACTAAGGTAAGTTTTGCAGCGTCCATGAATTATTGGAACTAATATAGAGTCTATATCTTTCTGGTATTGTTCTGTTTCATAATTGCATTATTGCAATGTTTCTAAGCTTCATCAATTTTCTCCCTTCTGTATGCTAATGATTGAGAGAGAGAGAGATTCAAGAAGTTCAACAGAGCTCTCCTAACTGCTCAGAGCTCCTTTCATCTCCTTCAGAGCCTTCCAGGAGTCGTAGGCTTTTATCTCCATTTATTTTCCTCATCCTGTGTGGGATTACAATACAGACGCAATGTGGAATTAAGATATTAACAAGGTGCATTGACACCTTATTCCATTTAATTCTCTTTAAATTGAAATATGAAGCATTAAAAATTAACATGGCCAAATCCATGCTTTATTTGCTTTTGTCCAATAACTCTTGGAGGATAATGAACGATAACATCCCGATGTCGTTTGGGGTTATTTGCGTGTGGAACGGCTCCTAATGCCAACTCCACAGGTTCGGGGCACCGTCCTCTCCGAGACGCCCTTACTTCAGATGGCAGCTGCAATGCTGGCTCCCTGGCCTCACTTCTCACTGGCAGGCTGCAAACTGGGGGTCTCCATGGACTTCCCTGGGTTTGCTAAATCCCTAGAACAATGGACAGAACTCAGGAAAGCACTAACACCTGAGGTTATAGTTTTATTATAGCAAGAGGACACAAGTGAGAACTAGCTGAAGGAATGACGCTGAGCAGGGTCTGGGAGGGTCCCACACTTCCCAGAAGCTTCCTTGGTACCTAGAGTCACCTTTTCCTCCAGGTACATCCTTGGGTGACAGCACACAGAACATTGCCAACCAGGTAAGCTCGTCTGAGTTTCAGAGTTTTGACTTGGGGTTTCATCACATAAGTGAGATTGACTGAATCATTGGCCAGGAGGTTAAACTCAATCTCCAGTCTCATCTCCTCCCCCGAGGTGGGGAGACTGGGCTGAAAACTTGTGGCTCAAAGCCCCAGCCCTCCAGTCCCATGGCTGGTGTTTCGGGCGAGGCTAACCCCCGTCCTGAGTCACCTCCATCACATAGACCATCTGCGGGCCCAGGGACATCATCTCATGAGAATAAGCTCGGACGTGGTCCAAGCCCCACCGTGAGTAACACAGACACTCTACCATTCTGGAAATCCCAAAGATTTAGAGGTTCCCTCCCAGGAAGAGGGGACAAAGGCCAGCCACGTTCTTTATAATATGGTGTGCTGCTAATTGCTTCCTTCTGTTTGAGCCTGACCTTAGAGGTTTAGGTCTGTCTCTTATAAGAAAAGGTGACACTTTTCACATTTAATGCTGTCAGTGAGGTCTCCAGTTTCCGTTCGGCATCTGTCTTGTGCTTCCAAGGGTAGGAGGGGTCCCGTGTGCTGTGGGCAGTTGGCGTAAAGCCTCGGTCCGCTCACTGACCACGGGGCCGGGGGCAGGATTTCCCTCTCAGATCTATGATGTTTTGAGAGTCTTCCTCTCTACCCTGCTCCTACAACTTAATTTGTGGGCTATGCTCATCTCATTTCGTTGCTGTTCTGAAAATTTCCATCCTGCACGTTAGAGGCAGCTGCCGTCTGTGATGGGGGCAGGTAGGATGTTGGGGAGTGTGAATTTCAGCTCTGCCGCTAACCAGCTGTGTGTGTGTACACACGTGTGTGCAAGTGTGTGGTGTGAGCCAGGGCATCCCCTCTGCACCTCTGGTTCCGCCATCTCCATCAGGGATGACATCCTGGTGGTCCCTCCGTGAACGGCCACTGTGCGCTGGGCCCCCGTGTGGTGTCTGGTCCCCTCCAGCCCTGCATCCTCATGTCACAGATAGGGCTGTGGCTCAAAGGTCGGAATACGCCCAGGGTGACACGAAGGGGGGTCTGGCCTGCACCCCTCCTGTCCAGGGTGCCCGAATGCAGGGTGGCCCCTCCTAGCCTGTAGGAAACAGCCCTCCTTGTTAAACACAATCCCATGTTCTCCAAGGCCACAGAGCCCCAGAAGTCTGAGTTGAAGGAGCTCCAGGGGGCGGCCAGGAAGACCTCCCTGCTCCATGATTACCCCGATGCCCACCCAGGCATCTTCTTTGTTCCTCTCCTTCCCGCCTCCCGCCCAGGACGCTCAGTGCTCTGATCACAGGGCCACTCAGACACCAGCCTCTGAAAATTCCCCTGTTCTCAGCACAGCTGAGCCAGGCTGGAATTTTCCAAAAGGCCTTTGCTGAGATCTAAGGGAAAGATTGAAGGGAAAGAAACAAGAAAGAAACAGGCACAGACGCGCAGGTGGCCCATTAATAGACCCGCCCCCAGCAGCCGGATTTCTGGTCCTCAGCCCGGTGGCCTTGGAGCCCCGCATGCTGACCCCCTGGAGGCCCACCTGGCACGGCCCCAGGCTTTGAGGTGGGCACACACGCCCGCCCATGGAAGGGACAGGTCCGCTGCCTTGAACCTCTCTGTGACCCTGGTGAAGACCTGGAGGCTCGTGCTTGCTATTTTGAGGATGCTGGGGGTCTGGGAACTGACTGAGGCTAGCACCTCCCCTCCCCCACCACAGGGACCCCTCTGACCTCAGGAGAACCCCTCCACATCACAGCACACGCCTGGGGAGGGGCTCGCCAGGTCCTGCAGTGACAGGCCCAGGTCAGAGGGCATCCCTTCCCGCCGCCCTGGGAGCCAGGCAGCAGGAGGTGAGGGTTCCCCGTGCATGAGGCTGGGAGCTCTTCAGTGTCCCCAGCCCTTTCTTTGGACTGTTCCCCAGGCCCGCAGCTGCCTCTGAGCAGGACACCAAGCCCCTTCCCAGCTCCTTTGATGAGGGCAAAGGACACTCAGCTAGGGTGGAGACCCCTCCTCGGGGCCCACAGGGGAACTCTGCTGAGCCTGGAGCTCGGCCCACCCCATGCTGACTTGTCCTTCCAGGGCGCTCTCTAAGCCACCTGCCTGCTGCCTCCACAGGGACGACAAGTGGGCCCATGGCGACCCTGTAGCAGGTGGAGGAGCCTCACTGTCGGCGTCAAAGGCAAGTGCCAGTGGGAAGAAAAGCCCGCTCCCAAGAGCGCTGCTGTCCACCCACCTGCGTCAGAGTGACAATGGGATCAGTGCTCGCCAGTCTTCGTCCCCCTGCTGGGAGCTGTGCTTTGCTCACAGCTCAGAAGAATCTCTCCATAAAAAACAGCAAGCACTCAGCTGCGTTCCAAACAAAAGCCAAGTCCTCAAGAATTGAGATAAACAGGAAAAGCATTTTCCAGAAGAAGCCCTGTGAAATAGCTCACCTTCATCCATCCATCCATCCATCCATCCTCTCTCCCTCTATCCATTTATATATGCGCACATACATATATCCATACATCTGCAATCTCTCTCCCTTCTTTTCTCCTTCTCTCCCCCATCCACTCATCTCTCTCTCTCACTCCATTCATCCATCCACAGTCCTTCCCTCCTCCTTTCCTCCACCCACTGATCCATACACCCCCCTATTTATTGGACTCCCTTTTGATGACTTCTGTCTGTCTACCCTACTGTGGACACTATGACTGGCTGGCAGGTGGTGTCTGAGATTCCAATATTGGATTGTTGTTACTCTTGCTAAAATTTCTCCTCTCTCTTAAAAGGAAATGCTTCCAACAGAGACTTTCAGGGTGATTAAATTTAAGAGGGTAAAGCCGACACCCTCCGTGGCCTCCTTAATAGTTACACAGAGCTCCTTGTCTCCAGGGAGCTCCCCAGGGACGCGGCGTCCAGGCAGGACAATGCCCACCTCAGCAGAGGAAGGAGGCATGATTGATGTAAGTCGGTCCTGCTTGTTTCATCTCTCCTGGCCACGGGTTGGTCTTTGCAGGAAGCATGGCCTTGTTCTGGCTGAGGTATGGGAGGAAATGTGTGTGTGGGGGGTGGGGGGGTGCCTCCCTTCTGGAATAAAGACAGAGCAGCCTGAGAAGCAAGGCTTTGTCCGTCCTTCTTCCTGACAGATACATGCCTGCAGGTGAAGAGCCGTCTTGAAGACACCTGCTGTAGATGGTGGGATGCAAAGAGGAAAAGAGTTTGGGGTGGTGCTGCCACTCTCGAGCTGCTGCACCAGCCCTGAACCGCCCACCCCAGGGTCTAAAATTTCCTTATTTCTTTAAGACAGTGCTGGCCAGGCAGCCTGCTATTTGACCTGAATGCCTTCCTAACAGATACAGAAGAGAAAAAGAGGCTTAGAGGGGTGCCTTTGTCACTGAGGTGGGGCGCTTAGGTAACTTTTGCAGAAGAAAGCCGACAGCACTGTGAGGAACGGGGGGCTTTGGCCTCTGAGGGGCGTTGGTGGGACTGGGGGTGCTCAGCTCATAAAAGAAGCCATCACTCTGCACCCTGGAGAGAAGGGGGCCTTCAGAGTCAAACAGACGGAGTTTGCATCAGCATCTCCTTCTCCCTGAGAGACCCCGGGTGAGCTGTTAATCTCTCCAAATCCAGTGTCTTCATCTCTAAATGGGAATAACCGTACTTTGAGCCAAATAACACGCTGGGTGTCTCTGAAGTGAGAGCCTCTGAAGTGGCAGTTTTTCTCTCCTAAGTTTGCTGAGGTGGTGAGGGCACAGGGGAGATGACAGCCACTTTCAGACATGCAAGGGTCTGTCCCCTTTGCCGAGGACGAGGGATATGTTCTGTGCGGCTGACTGTGGGGAAGAGACACAGCTTTGACAGATGGAAGCATCAAGACAACAGGTTCTGGTTAATATAAAAAGAACACTGTGACTTTTGGAACAGTTCAGATGTGCTGGGCTGCCAGCAGGCTCCCGGTCCATGGGTGACTTTGAGTAGAAGGTGACTGTCCACTTGTCAAGGCTCATTGGGAAGCTTCCCGGACTGGGGGGAGAGGATGTTGGCTTTGGTGATGGCCGAGGGCTAGGACAGCCCCAGGAGGCCAGGATGCTGGGAATGGAGGGAAGATGGCAGATGGTCCAAGATGCACCTTGCCGCTGTCCTTGGTACATGTCCTGGGATTGTGCCTGGAGATGAAGTCCTCGCTTCTCAAGGCACCCAAAGCTTCCTGCCGTGACATGCACTTGTCTTCTCTCTGGATTTTCCTCCCATCACAACTTCCACCCTCTATGTTCCAGACAAAACAAATTGAGGCTCCCTAATTCCCCACCAGACCAGGGACCCCTTAGTGGTCTCCACGGAACTCAGCACAAGCACCTCCGCACAGGAAAGAAGGGGTGTTTCCAGGTCCACGTGCCATCCCATCAGGGGCAGGACCCACATCTCGGACTTCTTTGTGTTGTGGGCGTACATCCAGGGCAGGTGTCATTATCTGGGTTTGCCACCCGGCAGGGATCTAGGCTCTGTGTGAAGAAGCTCCCCTATAACCCGGAAGTACAATGCTAATTTCTGTTTTCATCCCCAAAGCCTTATTTTAAGTAAACCATTTAAGTGGATCAAACCCATAGCAAATAATCATCAGCACCTTTTTATTTTTAACAAGTTCACTTGGGCTTCATAGATGCTCGATGTTCAGGATATTAGCCGTGTTCTTCCCCTTCTTAATGGCTCTGAGTTTCTCCACAAGGACAGCCCTTGAAGAGGAGCCTCTGTGTGGGGCTTGTGGTCAGGACACCACCCAGGCTGTTGTGAAGCTTTATGTTGGGATCCAGGGGCAAAAGGCTTGACCCTTGGGGGAGGAACAGGCATTGAGGACTGGTCAGCTAACGTGGGATGTCAGTCAACTAATATCTGGTCTTGGATCCCAGACTTGGGGAGATATGGGGCCGAAGGGACAGGAAGGTGGAGGAGACCTGCCCTGCTTTGAGTCTGGGCTGTTTAGGTCAGCTGGACCCTCACAAGCAAAGTCCTCTTATCTCACAACGTCCAGCTTACCTTCTCCAGGATGAGGGATTTCAGGTGGGAGATTGGGGCCAAAGCCTTGGGTGGATAAACAGTGTCGGGCTCTTGCTAATCGTGTCTCTCTACACCTGTGAGATACACCTGAGCTTGGAGCTCAGGGGACCTCGGCTCCGGCTCTGGTTCTGCCACTCGGAGCACGACTAACAGCACGACAAGAATGTCCACGACCGGTGAGGCTGTGCAGAGCTCGGAGTCTGCAGGTGGCTCTTCTCTTCAAGCAGAAGCACCTGTGGCTCCCACTCCTTCCTTCCCCTTTGTTTTGTTTGGAACTCCCCACATCTCGGTGGCTTAGCGGATGGTCCTCTCCCAAGCCTTATCCCCTCCCATAACACAGGCATGTGACCCCAAGGCCCTGGGGGTGTCTACTTGGTTGCATCAGCTTTTCCAGGCTCCCTGCAGACCATCCTATCCCACCACCCTGCATCCCATCCCCTCTCTTCTCTCTGCCACTCCCCATTCCCTCTTTTAAAATTTTTTTTTTAAAGGAGATGTTAGGGGTAGGAGTTTATTAATTTCTATTTATTTATTTTTGCTGTGTTGGGTCTTCATTTCTGTGCGAGGGCTTTCTCTAGTTGTGGCACGTGGGGGCCACTCTTCATTGTGGTGCGCGGCCCTCTCACTGTCGCGGCCTCTCTTGTTGCGGAGCACAGGCTCCAGACGCGCGGGCTCAGTAGTTGTGGTTCACGGGCCTAGTTGTTCCGCGGCATGTGGGATCCTCCCAGACCAGGGCTCGAACCCATGTCCCCTGCATTGGCAGGCAGATTCTCAACCACTGCGCCATCAGGGAAGCCCCCCCATTCCCTCTTTTACCAATCCAGACGTAACTTCTACACTTGAATCTACTGCAGAGATGGGATTTTGACTGCTGCTTTCCACTTAACACTATATCATGATATTTTCCAGTCTCTTTGTAGTCCTTGTAATTAATATTTAATGACACAAAAATATTCACGAGACACACATGCAAAAAAAAAATGAATCTAGACACTGACCTTACACCTTTCACAAATTTAACTCAAAAATAGATCATAGAGTTCAGTGTAAAATGCAAATTATTAAATTCCTAGACGATAACATAGGAGAAAATCTAAGTGACCTTGGCTTTATAATGAGTTTTCAGATATAACACCAAAAGCATGATCCATGAAAGAAAAGAAAAAAAAGATGAGTTGAGCTTCATTAAAATTAAAAATTTTAGCTTTTCACAAGACACTACTAAGAGAACAGAAAGACAGGCCACCAACTGGGAGACAATATTTGCCAACATATATCTGATGAAGGACCTGCAAGTCCAAAATCTACAAAGAACTATTAAAACTCAATAATCAGAAAAGAATCCGATTAAAATGTGGGTAGAAGGTTTGAAGAGAAACCTCACAAGAGACGATATTCAGATGCGAATAAGCACGTTGCTGTAGGGAATTATAAGTTAAAACAAGGAGATGCCACCGCACACCTCTGAGAATGGTTAAAACGCAGACACTGACAGCACTCCATGCTGGCGAGGAGGTAGAACAACAGGAACTCAGGCATTGCCAAAGGCGCCATGCAACATGGCGCAGCCTCCTTGGAAGACACTCTGGAGGTTCTTGGAAAGCAAAACAAACTCTAACTGTACGATCCAGCAGTCGGACTCCTTGTTATTTACTCATGTGAGTTGAAAGTTATGTACACACAAAAAACCACACACTTCTGTTTACAGCAGCTTTGTCCATAATTGTCCAAATTTGGAAGCAACCAAGGTGTCCCTCAGTAGACGAATGGATAAATAAACTGTGGTCCATCCAGACAATGGAATATTCTTCAGCACTAAAAAGAAATGAGCTATCAAGACATGGAAAGACATGGAGGAGACTGAAATACAGATACCTAAGTGTGGGAAGCCAACCTGAAAAGGCCACAGACTGTCTGCTTCCAGCCCTATGACAGTTTGGAAAAGGCAAACGATGGAAACAGTAAAAAGATCAGTGGTTATCAGGGGTCGGGGTGGGGAGAGACGAACAGGCAGAGCACAGAGGGTTTTTAGGGCAGTGAAACTACTCTGTGTGATACTGTAATGGTGGATACATGTCATCATACATTTGTCCAAACCTATAGAATTTATAACGCAAAGAGTGAGCCCTATTGTAAGCTACGGATTTTTAGTTAACAATGATGTATCAATATTTGTTCAACTATAAGAAATTCATCACACTAAGACAATAAATTAATAATAAGGGAAAGTGTGTGTGTGTGTGTGTGTGTGTGTGTGTGTGTGTGTGTGTGTAATACATAGGAACTCTCTGTACTTCCTGTTCAATTGTTCTGCAAACCTAAAACCGCTCTCAGAGATAAAATGTATTTATTTTAAAGAGTATATTCACAAAAGAAGAAACATAACTTACTTAGTTCATTTAAAGTTTAGTGAGTGGATTTATGACATTGATACATATTATTGGTTGTGAAGGAGGCTGCGGGTTGCCCCCAACATCCATTCTTTCTCTTTTCTCTCATAATGGCACCCCCCCATTTTAGGTGGGCACAAGTTTGCCCAAAATAAGGCCTTTTCCCCAGCCTCCTTTACAGCTAGATGTGGCTGTAAGACAAGGTTTTAGCCGAACAGTGGCCAAGGGTGTGTGTGTAACCCCTTAAAGGGAAATGTACCTGATCGTTCCTTCTCTGCCTTCTGGTTGGTGGGAATGCAGACATGATGGCTGTAGCAGGTGCAGCTATTTTGTATCACGATGTGAACCCGGAAATGGAGGTCATGTGTCCTGGGCCGGGTACACTGCACCCTTTCTCACACGAGAGGGTAAGGACCCCCTGTCTGTGTAGGATGCTCACCCAGCTGGGTGTGTCGGAGGTGTGCATGGCCGCTCACAAGACAGCAAATGAGTATTTTCATGTAAAGCTTCCCTTTGTTGGCCACAGCCATTAGGAATGAGACTGGCCAGAGAAAATGTGGCATAAATTGAAAAAACATTGACTAACATCACAAAAAAAGCTGAAGTGAGCGTGAAAAATGTGCTATGATGGAGGGCCTGGGCTCCGGGTGGGGGTGGGGGTGGGGGTGGGGGTGGGGGCGGGCTGCCCCTGGGGAGCGAGCCCCGTGTGCCCTGCCTCAGGGGCTGTGTGGTGACTGCAGGCTGGTGAGGCCCAGGGATCAGCTGGGCCTCTGCAGTGACAGTCACTCTCAGAGAACACACTGCATCTGTATGAACACATATACTGCTTTTCAAATATTTCCATAGAAGCTTATACAAATTTCAAAAACACAGATGAAGCTAGTAGGTATTTCTTTCACGGGGAGCATTTTCCGTTTCCTGAAACATCAGCGTCTCATGCCACCAGGGTTTATGAAACGTGGGCACCACCGTCGTTTCCCGAATTCTCTTCCTGTTATTCACGACACAACCCCCACCCACGCCCACACCCCTGGGCACAGAGTTCACTTTGTCTGTTGGTTGGAATAACCTGAATTCAGTGAGTTTTGGGGGAGGGAGACGATTGGATCAACACATGGGAGAGCATCCTTGAGACAGAGTTCAGTCTGGAAGGCCTGTGGGGTCTCCTCTCATCCCCCAGAGGCTGGACCACTTTCTGCCCAGCATGGTCTCCAGGCAGGAGTCCCAGAGCCGTGGCAGGAAGGGCTCCAGGGCGTCTCCAGGCCCAGCCTCAGAGCTCACACGCCCTCACCGCCACTGGTTCTACGGATCAGAGAAGTCACGGGCAGCCCAGAGCCAGGGTGGGCCTCCAACCCCTCGTGTGATGCTCTCGTGACCCTGGGGGTGGGTAACAGGCTCTCTCCCCGCCTTCACGGCAGAGCCAGGAGGGATGTGGGGCTGCCTGAGGCCATGTGGCTCAGCAGTGCAGGCCGCATGGGGCTCTGCGGTTTGGTCCTCAGCCTGTGCATCTCCTGCTGCAGGGCTGGCGCCTGCCGTGGGTGATGCCTTGTAAACAAGAGGTTTTAATAGCTCTGGACGCGGACACCCGGGAATGAGAGGCTGTCGCTCTGTGGCTTCGGGTGCGAGTGACCTGAGTGGCTGCTTCACCGCCAGGGCCGCGGTTTCCCTCGTGGGTCAGGGGAGCGGCTGATATGGGCGACCCCCAGGCCCCCTCCATCCCTCGGCCCACAGCTGTAGCTTATCTTGACGGGGATACATTGACATCTGTGGGAGCTCTTGTCCCAGAGCCCTGTCTCCATCATTAGGGAGGTCCTTTTGTTCCTGTTGTCAGGATATGAGGGAAAGCTCTTCAATCACGTGGCACAGTGCCCCGGGGGCGTTCCTGTGCCGGGGAGGGTGCAGGGGGCCAGCTGACCCTCTTCTCCCCTCTTCAGTCCTTCTCCCGCACGCGTCCCCCAACTACGCATGTTCCACACCGGGGGCCGAGACCTGATGGCGCCCCCTCCGCACGGGCCCTTCTGGGCTCCACATTCCTAGAAGATGCTTCTCAGGTGCCCTGGACATGGCCCAGGCTCCCCTGTCCTGTCTGGGGATAACACAGTACTGCAGTGGGGATGCTAACTTCACTGCTCTCTGCCCGGTTGACTCAGAGTCCCCTCGGAAGCCCTGGTACTGTCACCCTGTCCTCACTCCTAAAATCCTGAAAGGCAGCCTGGAGTAGGTGAGACCTGGATATGGAGCTGGAGCTGGCTGGGTTCCAGTGGGCGTGTGCTGGCGGCATGGCCTTGGGGAATGACGTAACCTCCCTGATGCGCACTTTCCTCCCGTGTAAAGTCGGAACCTCGATGAGGTGAGGATGGAGTTAGAGATGGCGGTGACGCTGGGCAGTGCCCCGCACACAGTAGGTGCTCAGCCAGTGTCCGTCCCCGTCCTTCCCTCCCTGGGCTCGTCTTATTCCTGGACCTCGAGTCACATCTTCACGACTGATACTGTTGACCTTGTGGTTCAACGTAGGAAGCAGGTGGAACAGACCAGACAGGGTCGGTTTAGATTCCTCTGCGAGTTTTCCCATGTGCTGTGTCTCCTTTGTGTAAGGAAAGTAGGGGATCTGTTCTCTTCTCTCTGCCTGTCTTTCTTCTCCGTCTCTGTTGGTCTTTTTTTAACCTGTGTTGAGCCCCCTTCTCAATACTGGAGGACCTAGGATTGTTTCTCAGAGGCAGAGCTCAGAAAATGGCATCACCCACAAGACACACGAGTCAGCCAATACGCCCCACCCTGACCCTCTAAACCCCGGTGTCTCCGTGCCAACTGGTCCGGCCTTGAGGGCCAGATGCTGTTGGTCCTGCCAGTTGCCTCACTTAGGTGTGAGAGGCAGCATGGGCACCGGGTGTATTTTTAGGAACGAGGGCTGATTGGATACAGTCTCAACGTTAGGGAATCGTAACGCCAGACTGTCTAAGAATACCCTGCCTGAGACGCGATCTCCATAAACAGAGGAGTTAACTTAGCCTGTGATCTAGTTATTCTGCCCTGGTTGCTGGTCTCTCGAGTGTGTATTAAATGAGTGGTCAGGCCCTTGGGGTCTGAGAGCAGGGAATCTGAGAGCTTGGATGATGGAGGCAAAATATCTGGGCCCGAGTTCTGGGCTTGACTCTTAGCTGTGTGACCTCGGGAAAGCAACGAAACCTCTCTGCCTCAGCCCCTCATTTGAAGCGGGAGGATAATTAAGCAACCACTTCGTAACCTGGAATGCCTTACTGTTGGCAGTGTCTAAAACACAGCCGCACACAGTAGAGCTTCAGCAGTTTGCCCGTAAATGTCAGTAGTTTGTAAAGCATCAACTCTGTGGATGGAGAATGTTGAGTGCATGCAGGACTCTGGTAGCTGCTTTGAGGAAAACCAGTGCCCGTGGACCAGGACCAGGATGAATGGGGAGGAGGTAACAGTTGTCATTTTTGCAGCTACCAGGGGACAGACACACTTGACACATAGCATGTCACTCAAAGGCTGGGTTGGCTGGTCTAGCGATTTCCTCTTAAAGATGAAGGACTTGCCCTCAGGAGTTAGGGGTCTCGCCAAGGTTACATCACTGATACATGAAAAGCTTGAATGCGTGTTTTTTCTGGGGTACCAGGCTTTAGTCTGGGGTGCAGGAAACCTGCTTGTTAAAGGGACACGCAGCCCTGGAGTGCACCACTATTGATCTGGAAGAGTGTGTTTGCTGTTGCAGCAAAGATGGAGATGAAGATGCGGCCACACACGGAAGAGGCCTTTGGGTACCAGTCACGTTTCCCCAGGAGCAGAGTCTGAGCCGAGACTGGAGATGCACAGCGCGGAGGGGGCGCGGCTGCGCCGTAGAGGGCAGAGACAGGTGGGGGGAGGGGCGGTAGCCTGTTAAACAGTAGGAGGTGGGACGCGATGGAAAGCTGCCCCCACACGAGGGTCAAGGGCAGGCCAGGGTACTCACACCTCCACGCCCACCAGCGTTGGCGCAGCGCTGGCCCCAGGATGGGAGGGCGGGGCCAGGCGTGTTAGCTGCTGGCGCTTGCCCCTGTCAAGCAGTGGGAGGTGGGCTCTGCAGTCTGAGGGCAACCTCCCTCCCAAAGACGCAGGTACCAGCCGGTGGGAGTTGGCTGGCGGCATAGGTAGACCGTGGAGGGGCCTCGGGCTCTCTGCTGTCTGTTGACTCAGGGCACACTCCCCAGCAGGGCGTGATCAGGCCCACGCTGCAGACCCACCTGTGAAACCAGAGGTCGATAGAGGGAGACTTTGGAGCCCGGTCTCAGAAGGACAGAGTGCGAAGATGCTTTTACCTCCTGGAATTTAGTTTAACTAACGCCTTGGTTTCTATTCTTCATCAGAAGCCAAATCCCGAAGCCCCACATCTGATCCGTTGACTCTGCCATTGCAGAGAAATCTTGCGAGCTGGGCTTGCTCCAGACGTCATGACTTGCTTCTGAAACATCGTACAGCGGAGAGAGTCAGTCGAGGGCCCGATACTAAGCCTGGGGCAAGTTGTCTCTATCTCTGGGGCTTGGTCACCTGGATCACGAAGGGGGCCTTCAGGTTCGGTCCAGATCTGGAGTCCCAGCATCACAGGGGTGTCACCTCCTGTGCTATCCCTCTCCGCCCATCTCTCCATGGACCCCGTGGAACAGGGTGATCACCCTGGCCACACGGCATTGCACTGCCTGGCCCACATCTCCTCCAGGTTCGTCTCTGTGACCTCAGGACCCAGCACTGACCCGAGTATACACTAGGTGCTTTCTAGATGCTTAGTGAACAAATGCCACAAACAAGTGTTCTTGTCCTAGAAACCCAGAGCTCTTACACGTTTCTCTAGGGATTTCATATCTCTGGTCTCCCTTCTACTCTGTGCTCCGTGAGGACAGAGTGGGCTCAGGGACCTCAGTGACCATGGCTGGGGCTGGTGCAGGGCTGGGTGGATCCCTCCTTCTCCCTGGAAGCCCCCGATGGTCAGCAGCCCCTAATGGTCAGCCACTGGAAGGTTAGCTGCAACAAGACTTCCCTTTCACGGCTCTCAGGAACAGCTCTTGGAAGATTCCAGGGTTTGAGCACGCACTTTCCTGTGCCTCACACTTAAACTCCATCTTCGGCACCCATGACTCAGCCTCACCTGGTCTTCCTGACTCCCCAAGGACTGAGAGGCATATTCACAATTTCCCAGAGCAAGTATGTGCTTCCTGCTGCAGTGCAGGACGATAGAGAGTGTGGTGTCCACACTCAGGCCTTGTTCATGGAGCCCCCGCCAGATGAAACTGCTGACCCAGGACCACAGAGCTCTGCCTGCCAAGGACACAGCGGTGGGCAAGACCCTTAAGACACCTGGTTTAGCATCACCCCCACCTCCAGCAGGTAGGCTGCAGAACCCCGTTCACCAGCTGCTTCAGGGTCACTCAGACGATCTTTGCCCTGTGTCTTGCATCCCTTCTGGCCAGGGGTCAAGGGTGAACACAAGAGCCGTGATGGAAACACCCAAGTTCCTCCCAATAAATATTCGAGAGTTGCAAAGGAACCCAGTATCTCCGGTAGCATTGTGTGTCTTCCTAATCTCTCGGATAATATGAAAGATGACCTCAGAGGACATTTTCCTCATATTATCAGGTGATGCGCGGACCTAACCCAGGTAGATCGGATGAGTCTCTTTGTCTTCTGAAGGGTGGGAGTAGGGAGGAAGGTTCTGCCTTAAATGAATTTGGGTGGAAAAGAGCAGACCGAAAGCTGCATAAGCCATTGCTCGGTGGTGGCCCAGGCAGGACACATATTCTAGTTTCCATCCCCGTCCCCAAGACCTCTGTGACTTAAATGCCAAACTCTGATTTTTAGAAGGAGGACTTGGCCTCGGGTGCAATCCTGTGGTAGGCTTGCTATTTTTACAAGGTTCACCCTATTCTTAGTTACTTTTAAAAATAAAAATTTCAACAGCTTTTCCTTCCCCTGTAACATTTCTGCCACAACCGAAGATCTTAATGAACTGTGCGTTCAATTACAGGAAGGAGGGGACCAGATGAGTGGGTGGGACCAGCAAGACTGTGGTGAAAAAACTCCCGAGAAGAGACGTGTGCATTTATAGGAGATGGCTGTCACCACGGAGAAGTCTGCACCTCGGGAAGGCATATGCACACCGGCAGCTTGTTGTCAGCCCTGACGGGTTCGGTAAAAATGGTTCCCAAAGAGAATAGACCTATTTCTGGGGAGAAAAACACCTCTTCTCACCCCAGCCTTATAGAGGCAAGTCTCAAGCTGGGAGTGAGGGGATAAACGTACCTCAGCTCTTCGGTGGGTCTGGACAAATCAGGAAAGACAGCAGGGGAGACTTGGCTTTCTGCAGCCACCGTGGAGGTCCGACGGGCAGTGCCGTCCTGGGAACAGTGGCTGCTCTCAGCGTCCTGCGGTGTCATCTTGCAATTAGGAGGACAGCTCCCGAGGGCTTCCTCTCGTCATTACTGTGATTCCTTGACCAAGCTGGTTGTCTTTTCCAAGTCTCATTTCCCTCATTTGAAATAAAAGTCATGATCGTTGCCTACTGACATCACTCACTCCTTCATTCCCTCACTGTAGCCGATTGAGGTCCCTGAAAGCAGACCCTGAGATGGAGTTTGACACGTGGGTGTTCACGCAGTGCCCTTGGGGACGGCGTGGGGAAGGGAGAGGCGTGGTTGACCCCAAGGGTGACTTTTTTGTTTGTTTGTTTTTGCGGTACGCAGGCCTCTCACTGTTGTGGCCTCCCCCTTTGCGGAGCACAGGCTCCGGACGCGCAGGCTCAGCGGCCACGGCTCACGGGCCCAGCCGCTCCGCGGCATGTGGGATCTTCCCGGACCGGGGCACGAACCCGCGTCCCCTGCATCGGCAGGCGGACTCTCAACCACTGTGCCACTGGAGAAGCCCCCAAGGGTGACTTTTGAAGGCTGTGTGGGATGGTGCTCCTGGAAGCTGGCGACACGTCGTCCTTCCTTGAAGGGGGCCTGGCGGCACATCCCAGGCTCTGCCATGCCTATTCACCCTCCGTGCGGTTTGTTTCGGGAGCAGTGCTGGAGGGAGGTGCTCATGTGGAGGGTGCAGCAATGACCCTGGCGTGGGGCAAAGACAACCCACCCAGGAGTGCGATGAGGGGGGTGAGGGAGGACTGGGTTCCACTGCCCACGTGCAGAGTGGTAAGGACAATGCTGTACCCTGGGGGCAGGTGTGTATCGGGGCAGGTGGACAGAGGGCCGGTTATAGGCAGAGGCTGTTCTTAGAGAGAACCACAAGGCTGCAGGCAGGTGGACCATCTTAGTTCAGCACGTTGGCCGTGAGCTTCCGAGGGCGGAAACCACACCCGGCCCCTCACATGGCCTCTCAGCTCTTGTGAAGATGAGCCACCAAGTGGAACCAGGGAGGGAGGAAGGGATGGGTGACGAGCACAGTGGATAAGCAGGATGCCCACAGGGAAGTGGAGGCTGGCACACAGACTGGCACTGGAGGGCCTCGGGGCTCCCGCGGTTGCCTCCTCCCGTCCTCACGCCAGCCAGCTGAGGGTGTGGGGGGCTCTGCTGGCCCACATCTCGGACAGGACAGAGGCTGGTCTCGTAGCTGCAAAGCAGGGCAACCAAGGCTCTGATTCTGCTTCGGGCTCTTCCTCTAGTCTAAGCTTCTAGGGTTTCCCGACTTGGAAAGAGTAGGTCATAGCATCTTCTGGGTCCTCGTCAAAGCCTAGGATTTGAGGATTCCCGGCCTGAGTCAAGTTGTAGAAGTTGGCCCCATCCCTCTTCAGCCCTCATTCAGCTCCCAAGGACCTGTCTCCCGGTCTGCGGACCCCGCTTCTTACTCACCTGGCTCGGCTGCCCCGCCCATGTCTCCCCAGGCCCCATGTTTGCCCCACGCCAGGCCTCCTGCAGCCCCCAGCCCAGCCCTGCCACTTCCCACCCTTTGTGATCCCATCTGAGCCGCGAGCCCTCAACTGAAGGGTGGGGCTGCAGCCTCTCACTGGGCAGAAAGGACTCAAGGGGAGTATTTTAGGAAGTAGGTGCTTGAGCCAGTTTGAGCACAACCGGTACGATGAAATCACAGCCAACAAAGCATCGCTTCTGAGGGTTCTTTAAGACATTATTTGATGACTGAATAGGGAGATTTGTGGTTGATGAATGGGGTGTCTTTGTCAGCTGGCAGCAGCATTTTGGAGAGAAACGGCATAGCCCTGAGCTAAACATCCTAGTGTCACCCTCCAAAGCTGGTGGGCCGGGAAGGTCCCCTAAATTCGCTGACCTCCCTGTCAGGAAAGCGGCCAGCCCCTGGTGGTGGCATCCACGTTTGCATGAACATAGCGAGTACCTGCCCTACGCCCTTATGGAACTCCTGTTCTAGAACATTCCAACCCTCCCCCTCTCCCCTCCACCCACCACTGCCCTCTGTCCACTCAGTCCAGAGCCAGACCCAGGGGTGTTTCTGAGAGGGGCCCTGGGAGAAATCTGGGGGAGCTTCGCCACAAATGGGGGCAGCCTCGGGGATCCCGCTTGAGAACCTTCTTTCCTCGGGTGCCCCTGCGTGCTTAGGGCAGGGGGTACCCGCCCATCTGAGCTTGAGGGTGGGCCCAGGTCGGTCCTCCCAGCATCACTGTCTACCACGGCCCCACATCCAGGCGGAGCAAGGGGGCAGGAGGTCACCCGCCCCTCAGCTTGTCATCAGGTCCCCATTACGAGGCTCATTCACGTGTGTTAATAAAAAAATGGAGGGAGGAAGGGGAGTCCCGGGGAGACAGGCACAGCCAGCTGCCTGGCGGGCCGGGCTGGGGGACGAGCTGGGGCCGCCCCGTGCCTCCCCGTGGCCTCCCAGCTGCTGGGCACAGACCACTGTTTCAGAGGTTTTTCCAGGTCAAGGAGGGACCACAGGGTCCTGGGCAAGATCTGAGGTAAGTCAGTGGAAGTGGGCCGGGGTCTGCCCGGTCTTCCAGTCACTGTCTCACCTCTGCCTCACCTGAGCATTTGAGGGAGTGGTCCCTCCGGTCACACCTTCACCCAGGTGTGTCCCCCAGCAGCACCCATGCTCAGATGGGCAGCCTGGGCTGAGACTGGCTGAGCCGCCTGTGCACGGCTCACAGGACCTCTCAGACCTCCTTTCTGTCCCCAGGGCTGGTCTCACCTTCGCACCTCCCCAAGGCCCTCCACCCTGCATGGTGGTGACCTGCGGGGGCTAGCAGTCCTCTTCTGAGGAGTTTGCATTCCGCTTGGAAAGATGAGCCCCCCACCTCCCCCCCTCTCTCCCTGTCTCTCTCCTCCGTCTCTCTCCCTCCCTCTCTCTTTCTCTCCTCCTCTCCCTCTCTCCCCCCGGACCGTCATTCCCTGAGGTAACTGTAGCTGTAAGGTGTGGCTGCCCGAGGCTAAACCACATAAGAGAACGAGAGGCCTACCAGACGCTTCTTTCTGCATGCGCCCACCTTCTGCCTCTCAGGGTGCAGGATGCCCTGCCCCTCTGCATGCCCCCCACCCCAGCCCGGCCCAGCAGCAGGGACCCCGGCATGGGAAGCTGCATCCCTCTCTCACCAGTACCTCGTGGGGTAGCTGTCCACCGGCAGCCCTCCAGGGCCTGTATCCCCAGCACATCCTACATGAGGGGCTCCATAGATGTCTGTGGGTGTGTGATGGGGGAGTTGGGTCGGCTCTGCCCCTGTGGTCCGGGCACTGGTGTCCCTCCTCTAGAGGTACAGCTAAGTTGCTGCGGGTGCATGCTGGGGGGAGGGATCCTGTTTCCTCTGAGCAGAGGCTGTTTGCTGGCCTGAGGTTGGTCTGGAGAAGACAGAACCCAAATTCAGAGAGATGGGCGGGACCCCTCCCCTCCCCTCTCCCGCCCTGTCCCACCAGCCCAGACCCCCAGCCGGAGTCCAGGTGCTGAGGGTGAGGCCGGAGACAAGGGTCCGCGAAGTTCCTGCAAGAGCGAGGGGCGGTGCTGGCCTCCTGGGGACAAGGGACTGGAGAGCGGTCACGGGTCTGCACAGCCCGGGCCTGGCTGGCCTCTGTCGGCACCGCGCCCCGTCCCTGTCCCCGCTGAGCATCAGAGGCCGGGACAAGAGGAGCCCTTTGAACACGGGCCTGACGAATCTGCCCATGCCAAGGTGGGGCCATGAAGACCCTTCCCAGCCCGGTCTGCCCAGCCAGGCCCCTTCCTCTCTGTCTCCTTGGAGGACGCACGCCACTGCGTTTTATTGGCTTGGCCTCAAAAATAAGTGACACCTGTCGCAGTGATGCCTGCTTCCTTCGTGGTAGAGAAAAGTACTCAGAAGGGAGGGAGCCAGCGATGGTGCTTTGCTTCTGGGGGGCTCCGCCCACTTCCTGTGCGTGATGAGAGCGGGGCGCACCTGGGGCGTGTGTCGGGCCGGAGAGCCATGGGACGGTGGACTCCGCCCTGGTGCGGCCTGCATGAGGCCCAGAGCTGTGAAAGCTCTGTTAACCTTCGGCCTGAGGCCCCATGTCCTGCCGCTCCTGTCAGCGCGTGGCCTCGGCAAGGAAGGGACCGTCCTTTAAACTTGCACATTCCCTCCCCTGGAACGGTGCGCAGGCAAGGGTTAATGAGGGTGGGAGGCCGGGGCCGACCCGGGGCCACTGGCATCCTCCCTGAGGGACCATGGGTACCTGACGTCCAGACCAGGACGGGGAAGGACTTGCCCAAGGTCAACACACCCCGGGGAGTGGGGGACACCAGCCCAGCTGGGAGGTCCCACCGTCCAGCATCCCTCTGCCCAGGTGGGCAGCCCTGGGCTCTGATTCCAGTGAAAGAGCCGCACTTTGTTCTGTTCTCTTCAGGTTCACCTCACGTAGGCCAAGGATGGAGAGGGTGCCGGGGGCGGGCGTGTCTCCCGAGTCCCTGTGTCCCCAGGAGCAGTGAGGATGCTGAGGGGAGGCCCCACCCCTAGCGAGGGGAGTGGTGGCCCCAGAATGGAATCCAGCAACCTTGGGTTGGTTTAAATAGATGAATGGGACAGAGCTGTGACCGGTTACCAAGGGCAACCACGACATTTTGGGGACGTTGTTACTTGGAGAGGGTGACTGCTTGGGGAAGAAGTGAGCCTGCTGTCAGGTGCTAGAGGGAGAGGCAGCCTGGGCCGCAGAGCCAAGCACAGGGCCGAGTGGTTGGGCCCTGGAGGCCACCCGGCTCAGCTCAGCAAGGGCCGCCAGGTGCTGCCCAGATGGACACAGCTCTGCACCAGGCTGGGCACCTCCCCTTCAGCTGCCTCCTCTGGGCCTTGGGGATCTCTGTTGTGCCCGTGAGTGGAGCCTTTTCCCTGGAAGCCATGCTGATCCCCCAACCCTGGCCTCTCGGCAGGGTGTGGCCCTGTGGCCAGGGAAGTCACCCCTCTGGGCTACTCTTTCACCTTGCGCATCCCTGGGAGAAACACAGGGGCTGCATTCCTGAGTGGGGTGTCAGGGTCCCAGGCACTCACGTGTCACTTCCTTCCACCCCCGGGGGCTGATTGAGCCCTGACTGCATACAGCCCCATCCCTCGGGGCCACGTGTCAGGAAGAGACAGACAGGCAGATTCTGTGGCTTGGGCTCCTACGGGCGGGTGGCTGGGTCCCCAGGGCACCTAGCAGAGATGGGAGCATGAGATGGGCCAGTGCATCCAGCTGCCCTGGATGGAGAGTGGTCTTCCCGGTTGTGAAAAGACCTGGGAATGTCTTTTCCCAGGTCTCACAGGGAGAGACCAGCATGAGGAGGCCCAGAGCTTGGAAGGAGCATGTGTGAGGATGGGACCCACGTCCGTGCCTCTCAGATGTGTCACCCCCCTGCCCCGGGTCCTTGGGCGCTGCCGCTGTCACCACTCCTAGACCCCTAGGTCTCTGACTGTCCCAACCTCTCCCAGAATGGCCAGACCCCTGGCACAGCCGCCTCCGGGAAGGTCCAGCCTGGCCCCCCGGACTTTGGATACAATGTTGGACACAAGGGCCCCCCGCCCCCTGGAGGGCTGGGGTTCGGGTCACAGGGGGTATGGGGTGTGGCCTCCTCAGCAGCTCCCAGAGGCAGAGTCAGCCTAAGCCAGACCCCGGCCAAGGAAGTGATGGGTGGCTCCTCTCTGCCCTCAAAGACGTCGGCCACCAGGTGGTTCCTCCAGGCCGTCCCGAGAGCCTGCATGGCCAGTGCCCAGCTGGGTTTCCCCGGGAAGCTGGCCTCGCTCCCACTGAGTCCCTGGTGCCCATCTTCCTCTCCCTCTGCCCTGCCTGTGTCTCTCCCTCACCCTCCCTGCCCTGGGCTCACCTCCCCCTCCAGAGCCTGAGAATGTGCTCTTGGCCGGAGGCTGCTCCCTCAGGATCCTGGGTGTGAACTGCGCCTGGGGTGGGGACCGGTGATGGGGGTGGACGGGAGGAGTGTGCTGGCGTCAGAGGGGCATAGGAGAGGCCTCCCTCAGTGCCACCGTCAGCCAGTCTCCTGTGAGAAGGGACCAAGGTGGTCCCAGGACCTGAGAGTGGGCGCAGATCTACGTCCAAATACCTCCAATTGCCTGGCGCGTATCTACCTGCGTGTCTTGTCAGCGCCTCAGACTCAGGTCCCGACTGAACTCGCAGTACCGGTCAGAGCCTCTTACGAACCGGGCCGCACGGCAGGAGGTGAGTGGCGGGGGGGTGGGGGGGGCGAGCGAAGTTTCATCTGCCGCTCCCCTTCACTCGCATTACCGCCTGAACCATGCCCCCCCCCCCCACCATCTGTGGAAAAATTGTCTTCCAGGAAACCGGTCCCTGATGCCAAAAGGGTTGGGGACCGCCGCGCTAAACGGCTGAGAAGTGGAAGAGCCTTGGATGCTTTAGAGCCGCGATGCAGCAGGAGGTGAGATGGAGGTGAGAAGGCTCTCAGCCAGGATGGCCAGAGGCAGCTGGAGTCACGATCTGCAAAGCTGGGTCATCGTGCGTGCCCATGAGACACCTCACCCATCACATAAATCATACATCACCTGTCATCCCCTGGGAGGCCCGGGGCATCACCAGGACAGCTGAAGGTGGGAAGGAGGCTAAAAGGGGAAACAGGGAGTGTCAGCAGGAGGGGCAAGGGTGGGGAGAATTTGATGGAGTGAAAAGTCACGTGAGGGCAGAGGGTTCAGGAGACCAGGGCACCCCCAGCTTCTCCTCCAAATGCTTCTGGAATTCACCCAGTTCCTGCACTATCACGTCTGTCCCATTAACAATTGGGAATCCTAAAACATTAGGCTAAGGAGACACTTCACAGAGCTCATTGCTCTTCTGAGTGGTAGGCATCAGCCCCAGGCTCCAGCCGGTGGCTGTCAGAGCCCCAGCTCCACCCTGGCGTGGAGAAACGGCCCAGATGAGAATTAGCAGAAGAAGACTCTGGATGTGGTGATGAGTCTCTGAATGTTTATTAACATAGGCAAAGGGGCTCTGAGCCCTTTGGGCTTTAATGTTTTTGAACTTTCACTCATAAGGTTTGATCTTTAGAATTTAATTCCTCCCTTAGGATAGTCGTAATTGTGAGAAAGTTCATATCTGCAGGTCCTGTCTCTCTATGTTTTTGACATTTTGTGATGGAGTTTCTATGTCTCTATGTCACATTTTACTATCGAAATACCTTTAATTTCACTGCAGAACCTCTGGCGGGTTGTATTGGATAACGTCGCGGGACGTAATTGGGGATGGTGTATCAGCTACATACTACTGGATCACCAACAACCTCACGGTTTAGCAGCTTAAAACAAAATACCTTCAATACTGTACAGGTTCTGTGAGTTGGAAATCCAGGCGTGGCTGGGATGGATCTCCAGACTCAGGACTCTGGTGAAGTTACTTACACTGTTGGCGATGACTGTGGTCTCATCAGAAGGCTGGACTGGGCCGGGGTCTGTTCCCGGCTCTCTCACATGGTCGAAGGACAGATTCAGTTCCTCGGGGCTGTGGGGTGGTGGTACCTACTCTCCCCTGGTTGTCCCGTGAAGGTCTCCCTCAGTTCTTTGCCACGTGGGTCTCTGCTTAGGGGAGCTTGGAGTGAGTAGGGGAGAAGAGAGGAGGCTCCCAGGATGGAAGACAGTCTTTTCACAGCCTAACCCCAGAAGTGATGTCCTGTTCCCTCTAGACAGGTTAGAGGGAGGTCATTAGTCCAGCACACACTCATAGGAGAGGGTCACATGAGCACCAGAAGGTGGGGCTCATTGGAAGACATCTGAGAAGCTGGCCACCTCAAGTGGGACTGGACCAGAGGGTGCGTCTTCAGTTTGGGGCAGCCTTTGCCTAGATTTAGTTGGATCATCTTCTGAACAATTTCAGGGACTTCTGGGGGGAAATCCACACTGAGTATGAGTAGCCCCAGGGGGTTATAAGCAGCCAGAGGCTGGCTCTGGGTTTGTAGATACGGTAGCAGGGGCATCCTGGTGGATGCTGTTGGCTCGAGCTAGGCTGGTGGAAGTCCCCAAAGGTGAAAAGGAGCCAGAGAGCGGAGGGTGCTGAGGGTCATGTTTATTCCCACTTCCAGTGTTTCCTTCCTGTCCTTCACCTTCTCCTTCTAGGGGACCCACCTGGTGGGTGAGTTTGGAAGGAGAACTGAGACATCTCCTCCAGTTATCAAGGGCTAAGCAGAAATTCACTCAACACTTATCAGCTCAAAACCACAGCAATTATTCGCTTTCTCTCATGGCTTCTGTTAGCCAGGAATCCTGGAAAGGCATGGCTGGGTGGTTCTCACGGGGAATCTCTTTGACAGCTGCAGTCACGTGTTGGAAGGGTCTGCTCTCATCTGATGGCTCGAAGGGGGCTGAAGGCTGTACATCCAACGTGACTCCGTCATGTGGGAACCCCTGGTGCTTCTAGAACTTGAGCTGAGCTCCTGGGTGGGGGCAGGTTGGCTGCAGTACTGGGAGCCGGGCATTAGGGCAGAAATGGGCTCTCCCCACAGGGCCTGATGCTTTGTGGGCAAGAGATCAGGTCACTCCACAGGGGACAGATGTATTATAACTGACAATAATGCCCAAAGGAGTGAAGTTGAGGGCTGGTTCCATCCTGTGTGTGTACATGTGTGTGTCTGTGGGTGCATGTGTGTGTGTGTGTACATGCATGTATTTGAGCACACGTGCATGGTCACGGAAGGCTTCTTTGAGAGCGCAATACTTAAGCCACGACACGAACATGAGGGGCTAGCCAAGGGAGGAGGGGGTGGAAGAATATTCCAGAAAGGATCTGTGTGCCCAGGGGAAAGCCTTGCAGCAGTGAGCTGGGCAGACTCCCTTGGAGCTGGGCACTGGCCACGTGTGCCAGAGGGAAGGGAAGAGAGACACAGCTGTGAGGGTCCTGCATGGCAGTGGCTAGATCCCAAGGACCATGAGGAAGTCCCATGGATTCTAAGCCAGGAAAGGAGAGGGTGACCCCAGCAGGTAGGAGAACCATCGGTCTAGGTGTGTCTTGGTGAGGCAGGTATGGGTGCTGCGGCTGGGTCGGGGGCCCCGAGGTTGTGGGCTGGAGAGACAGGAGGCTGTGTGTGGGGAGGGTCTGCTTCTGGGGTCTGGGGTCTCCAGCACTGCCAAGTCCTGGGATGTGTCCAGGGGTGTGTGTGCGGGTTCTGAGGGGGGAAGGAAGACATGGTGGAGGCAGGCAGGGGACGGGTCTGAGCAGCCACATGTGGGGCCTGAGGTTGCCTGAGGGGGGGCGAGTTTGGTGTGGGGAGGGCTGCCCGTGGGGCTGAAAGGCCTTCCAGACAGAGGGGCAGAGGACGGGCAGCACAGGGAGACTCGACAGCTGTGTAGACGACTGTCACCAGCGTTGATTTTGACCCAGTAGACACTCAGCCTTGACTGAAGTGAGCGTCAAAAATAGAGACCTTCGCTCATTAAGCGTGAGAAGAAAAAGGATGTGGGCTGGGACTCCGGATCCTCCCTGGCTTCGTTACTGCGAGTGTAGACGGACAGTGCTGGGTCCCTCAGCACACACTGCCAGTGCCGCACTTTATTTGGGGTTAAGTCTCCTCTATTTAAGTCAAAGTCCGAATAGGAGACCTGGCCTTTCAGACAGCGGAATAGTGACCCTTATCTGCTCTGCAAGAGGATGCACAGCTCAGGTTCCAGATTAGAGGCTGTTTCATAGCACTTACTGGCTTTGGTTCACAGACATTTATGCGCACAGACGCGTGGACACGCAGGCAGTGGGGCCTTGGGCACCCCAGCTGAGCACCTCCGACCTCAGAGGAGCTGGAAGCACAGTCCCTTTAGGGAACAGCCCCGCCCCCAGGACTGGTCACTCATCCTGACAAATGCATGCTATCCTGTCCACCTAGACTTCTACCCAAGGAGAGATCTGTTTGCAAAATCCCCAGAGGAGGAGTGGTGCTGCCAAATCGAATGTCTCTTTTCAAAGGCGGTGTTCCATTCTACTAAGCCCGACCTTGGCCACCCCACAGTGGCCCGACAAAAGGTTTCTGCAAAGTTACATAATGGCAGCTAAATACGAAATCCTGAATAGGAAACCCAGCTATTTTATCTCTAGGAAGAAAAGAGATGAGTTGCAGCGAGGAAGAAATAGACAAGATTTCCAAAAGGGAACTAAAGAGCTCGGCTCTACGTGCAGGAGAGGAGCCGGCAGTTCACTCTCCCTGTGGAGCATTGTGGAGGGAACCCTGGGCCAGGCTGTCTAAGGAAAGGTCACATCGGGATGACACCAGGTCCTCTGTAGAGGACGTGCCTTCCTTCAAAGGGGCATCCCTTCAACATCAGCCCCCTCCGGGGAGACTTTGCTTCCTTCTAGAGCCGGCACTGTGTGTCAGGGGAGGTGGTGTGTTGTCTTGGGGCTGCTGTAACAAAAGACCACAAACCAGGTGCCTAAAAAACCAGACAGCTACTGTCTCACGGTTCTGGAGGCCAGAAGTCCAGCATCGAGGTGTTGGCAGGGCTGCGTGCCTGCTGGGGGCTCAAGGAAAGAATCCTTCCTTGTCGGTTCTGGTGGCTCCTGGCTTTCCTGGGCTCGTGGAGCAAGCAACACCCTGATCCCTGCCACCCTCCTCTGCGTGTGTCTATCCGGTACATCTCATCACACGCTCATCATTTGCTTTAAGGTCCCTGATCCATGATGATCTCATCTTGAGATGGTTAACCTAATCACATCTGCAAAGATCCGTTTTTCAAGCAAAGTCACATTCACAGTCTCCAGAGATTAGTAGGTAGACATATGTTTTGGGAGACCACCATTCAACCTATTACGTGTAGTGAATGTTATGAAATGTGTCCCCCCCAAATCCATGTGTTGAAATCCCAAACCTCAGTACCTCGGAATATAATCATATTTGGAGATAAGGTCTTTAGAAAGGTGATCAAGTTAAAATGAGGCCAGTGGGGTGGGTCATTAATCCAAGATGAGTCATGTCCTTAGGAGAAAAGGGAGAGACACCAGAAGGTGAACAAAGAGAAAAGGCCATGTGAGGACACAGTGAGAAGGCGGCCAAGGAGAGAGGCCGCAGCAGAAACCAACCCTGCCGACACCTGAGAGACTTAAGTTTCTGTTGTTAAGCCATACACTATGGTATTTTGTATGGTTGTCCTAGCAAATGAATGCAGTGACCTAGCCCTTTGGGGGATCCATTATATGCCAGCTATCCTGTTCTCTGCATTAAAAATTGATGCAGTGGGAGAAAGCCCAGACCCTGAGGTCAGACACAGCCTCCAGTGGGTGGATTCCAAACTGGCCACAGGATTTTGGGCAAGTCACTTCTTTGATTTAAGTGTCAGTGATCTTATCTGTGTAAAGGAGACACTAGTACCCACCCTGCAGCCTTATTACAAAGAGTCAACACAAAAATCTCGCTAATGCCTGACCCTTGGTACAAACTCAATGACTAATAATTGCTGTTATAGTTGTTTCCAGAACATCGTTGCAGTTGATCCTTGTGATTCTGGGAAACAGCTCTCTCCTAGATGAGGAGAGGGTGGCCCACTCATGCGAGGCCCCTTGCTCAAGGTCAAATGCTCTGTGAGCAACAGAGCAGGGAAAAGAATCTCCATTTGGTTCCTAGAATCTGATGGTTCTTTTCCCCTGATCTTGGTCTCAATGACCATGTGTCCACCCCTGCTCATGGGTGTTCTCTACGAGGGTAATAACACGAACACGGATGTGGAATAAGGTGAAAGTGAAGTTTATTCGTGGAATGAGGTTTGAAAAGAAATTCATCTTTTTCAAGGAAGAGGTTGATCATTTTGCTTGTCTCTGAGAACAAATAGTATATTGACTCTTCCGATATCCTCTCAAAGGGTTTCCATCTTTTCGTGTAGAGAGGAGGTGTTCCATAGATGAAAAGTGGGGATTACTTATCCTGAGTATCAGGTGATTGGCGGCCAAAAAAAAAAAAAAAAAAAATCATTGATTTGATAGAAAAGAATCCTATTTGCATAGGAAGGTTCAGGTGAGCCAATTACTAATAAGACAGACAATTTTTTAAACTAAACTTTCCTTCTAATTGAAGATGTGGCATTAGAATGCAGAAACAGGCATTTGAATTACATACAAATCATGAAACCACTTTCAGTCTCTTGTACATTGCCTCAAATGACTGGACATATCAAAGGGGGCACTAAATCGCCATTGTATAAATTTCTATTTGAAATTAATTTCAGAATTACACAAAATTGATTCATATAAAGAGTTAAATCTTTTTAGAAAACTTGCTCTACAAGAATTGCCAACTGTAGACGGACTAAAATTTGTATTTCAAACTAATTTATCAGAAATTTATCAGCGTTGTCATAGCCTATAAATACCTGTGACGGCTTCAGTAACTATGGCACTAACACAAAAATCCTTCGCAAAAGTAAAAATTATCAAAAATTATTTGGATCTTCCATTTGCCAAGAACAATTGACATCGTTTCAGTTACATTAGTGAAATGTTGCTGTAAGTATTGGTTTTGGTGACCTAATAAATATATTTGCAGTCAGAAAAATGATTTTATAATCAGTCAAGACATTGTATTAATAAAGTATCATTAGTTATTATCGTACATGAAATTGAGTCCCAAATATTATTATTTTGCAATTTTGTAAGTTTCTCTTGTTACTTGTGTGTCACTTGTATCCCTGTCGTACCCTAGAGGTAATACAATATTTTAAAGAATAAAACTTTACGTTTTAGGATCAGTATCAGCACTTGTTTCCTGCCTTTTGAACGAAAGACAACACATTTTGCGTTTTTCACTGGCCTCACAAATTATATATTAGACCTTGATCATAAGATCACCCTGGAGATAAGATTCTGCCCCCATCACCGCCTGCTCTGCACACGCCTCCCACCCCGACTGCAGGGTGGGGAGGCAGCCCCCGTGTCTGTCCCAGGCACCCCCCGCCTTCCCCAGCTGACTCTGCTCACGGAGCTCGTCCAACTCCCTGGTCTCCCCAGGCCCCCTGGGAGCTCCTGGGGGGTGGGGTTGGAGGTCGCTGTGGACAGCACATCAGGACTCTGCAGAGGGACTCGGCGACTTGCCCAGGGTCTCCGTGGGGTTTGCCTTGGTTCTGCTCCTCCGTCCCCAGAGCCAGGCCTCATCCGCTTGGCATCACACTGGCGGGTCCCCGTGCACCTGGCAATCCCAGAGGGAGTGACAGAGGCTCAGGAGCTGTCTCTGCTGCCCTGTGACCTGGGCAATCCACCACCATCCCGGCCTCAGTTTCGAGACCAGTGAAGGGGGTGTTTTCATCAGCTGATCTTCAAAGGCGTGCAGCGATCCAAAGTGAATTCAAGTATGCATGGGCTTGGGAGCTTGAAAGCTGTTTTCATGGAAGGGGGGTTCTCTCGAGGCCTCTAACCCCAGTTTGCAAGAATCCCAGAGAGAATCCACAACATCGTAGCAAAGAAGGAAGAAAGACGGGACACGGAGAAGCCCGTCTAAGAGTTCGTTAAGCTTTGACGACTGCAAAGAGCTGTGTGTATCTGAACTGCTGGTGAATGCTGTCTATTTCTACTCCTTATGTAAGTCTAGAAGGTTGGGGCAGAGTCTGCTGAGTATATCAAAGACCCATTTTTAATTCATGGTGGGCTGGAGAAATAAAACTTACTTTTTTGAGAAAGAAATCTACAAGAAGTTTTTGGAAGCCAACCAGCTTAATAAACACAGCCTCTAAGTAAATAGCATAAAGAATTTATGAGAATCGCTTTCTGCATTTATGTATAGCCAGTTGCATGGGGTCCAGCAAGTCACAGCTTCCCATTCTTTCCAGGACGCGTGGTCTGTTTCTCACCCTGCATGGCCCAAAGTGGCCCGACTGTGAGAAGCCATCATGAGAGATGATGTTTGTTTCATATGGAGAGTGTTGGCATCGCCGTGTCTGTAGGCTGAACCCCAGGGGGAAGAGCAAGGGAAGAATTGCCGATGACTCAGGTTGGGGCTTTAGAACCTGTTCTGGGTGACAGCACATTCGCGGGCTCTGGGCACATGGAAGACGTGGGGTCTGCTTGGGGCTCAGCAACTCTCTGATGGCCTGATTCATCCTCTGAGGTCCCACCGCCCATAGCTGGTTCACAGCCTCGCCAGATGCTGAGATGCTGACCTGACCACCCCCGTCGGAACCCTCCCCAGAGCTGCCTGGACTCCAGGTTTCAAGAGCAGGAACTCCGTGTTCTGGGGGCAAGGGATGGTCCCAGGCACTGCTAAGCCTTCCCCCTCCCTGCTAGACTCAGGTAGGGACAAGGTACGAGAGCTTATGGAGCCCCTGCGGCTACTCTCACGGGCCCCATGATCACTCATGGTCTGGTTGGTTTCCCTCGTCCTGCCTGGGAGTCAGGAGGCTGGATGCAGGAGAAGACATTGGAGGTGGCCTTGGGAAGACACCCTGTGAAGAAGGGGGGTGTCCGCCTGTTGAACTGGCTGGTGCTGAGGCCTAGACTTGCCTGGGGGCTGGGGAGGGCTCATGGGCTGCAGGCGGCAAGGGCGCCAGGATGTCGACAGTATTTCTTTAAAAACCTTGTTTTTATTGTAGTAAAATACACAGAACATAAAATTTTCCATCTTAACAATTTTCAAGTACACAGCTCAGCGGCTTTAAGCGCACTCACATTGCTGTGTGACCAACACCACCATCCATCTCCACGATGCTTCCATCGTCTCTGATGGAAACTCTATCCCCGGGAAATATTCACTCCCTGTCCCTCCCCCGAGCAGCAGGGCTGAAGGGGCCAAGTGGCCCTGGTGGGTCTGGGGTCTGGGGTCTGGTCCCGGGCCCTGGGAGGGTTGAGCTGGGCGGGGTCTCTGGCCGCCCTGGTGGCTGGAGGAGAAGGGTCTTGGCTTCCCCGCCACCCTGGTCCCCGGGCTGCCAGCACCATGGATGGTGCCAGGAACCAAAAAAGAAAATAAATAAGCCTGTGTTCATTTCAAGCCCCATTACAAGCACATTAAAAACGAATCGATACTGGCCTTGTCACTTGGAGAGGAGCGAGCAGGGCCCAGGAGTCAGCTCATCTTGGCGCTTCCAGTGTCCAGTAAACACAGTGACAAGATGCCCGAGGCCAGGACTCAGCCCTCTGCTATATGTGCTTTGGGACACCTGCTGCCGGCTTCCGCTCCCTCCCTGCCTTCCCCAGACCCCGAGCCGTGGCACAGCCAGGGACGGCCCCAGGGAGCAGGGCCAGCCCCCGGCCAGAGTCCACTCAGACTCTCATGCAAAGGGAATGCCCCTCCATCCACAGGTAGGGGAGAGAGGGCACGAGGGGCCCTGCAACCCACCGCTGTCAGCCCCCAAGGCTCCGCCAGGTTCCAGAAAGTGCCCCAGGGAGGGCAGCCACACGGATGCCAGCGGGGCACACTTACCTGCTGTCCTGGGTCCCCAGCAGGGCTCCCACTGGGGTACCAGTCACTGGTGTGGGAAGCTGGCTACGGGGCCAGCTTCACGGGCTCAGGCACTGGCCGTGCTCCCCGACGGGTGGGCAGGCTGGCTCTGCTCCAGGGGGCGCTGGTGCTGCCGCAGCCACCACAGCCCCAGGGGATGCAGGTGAGGTCCCACCGCATCTGCAGTACTGCGCAGACCGCTGGCTGACCCAGGCCTGGGAGAGCGGTAAAGGGGCCCGTGCGCCCAGCTGACGGGGTGACGGCGGCTAAGTGGGGAACACCCAGGACATGACCTCAGAGGGCCCCCCAAAATGAGATCAAATGGGGCCAGGTGGGAAAGGGTCCCCCAGGATGGCAGAGGTGAAAGGGCACTGGTGCCTCCTGGTGCCCTGCAGCTCTCCTCCCTGGGGGCCAGGCTGGGGCCGGGGACCTGTCTTCCTTCAGGGCCCTGTATGCAGCCCACAGAGGGCAGCCTCTGGCCTGACGGCTCAGGGTGGCTGCAGGGGGACCCACAGGTGGGGTGACGGTAGGGGGCACCCACTGCACCTCAGGGCCCCATCTAATGCTGGGCTCCGGGCTAGAGCCCCGAGGGGAGGGGGGGACAGCAGACCTGGGCCTCCAGCGGGAAGGGTAGATACAGCCAGAAGCTGGGACGGAGACTGAGACTGTGGTTGGAGGAGTGGGCAGGACTGGGGAGGCCGTACTCTGGGCAGTGAGAGCCGGCCCGGGGAGGGGACGCAGGGCTCTCACTGCAGGTGGGAGGCTGCGGTCTAAAGGAGTCCCGGCGTCCAGAACAGGAGGCGCTGGCTGTCTGTCCTCTACGTCAGCAGGTGTGTGTGTGTATGTGTGCGCGCGTGCGGGTGTGTGTGTGACTCAACCACACCTCACCTGCAGTGTTTGGATCCAACTCCGCCCCCAGGAGCTTCTTCCCACCGTAATGATGGGCCTCCTCTCACCAGCTGCCCCCGTGTCATCCTGGACCCAAGCTCACCTGTGCTCCCGTTACAATCGCCAGGACAAACAGAGAGACCGTTTCCTGGGCTCTTACCCTGCAAGGGGCAGTGCCCACAGAATAACCTCATGAGGTCAGCACTGCCGACTCCCCTGCCATTTTACAGACCAAAATACCCAACTGAAGAGACCCCTGTAAGGCGTAGAGGGCACAGACTTGAATCCAGGCCTGGTTACTCAGAGCCTGGACGTTGGCCTGGAGGCACCACCTCTCATCCTTGACATGAGGCCCTGGGAACACTGCAGACCAAGTGGCCACGGTGGGAGGGCTTTCTTGCGGGACGGGCCTGGGCAGCGGGCACCCAGCGATGCCAAGGGCTGGGCGTGGTTTGCAGAGGGCGCCGGGGCTTGTCCTGGGGCACAGAGAAGGGCTTGGAGGACAGCCGGGGTGCACAGCTCAACTCAGCTCACGTCAACAGACGCTGGCTGGCTCCAGCTCGGCCCCGGAACCAGGAGCGAGGCCCGGGCTCCTGGACAGTGGAGGTGGGCGCAGAGGCTGTGGGCTCCGAGCTGGACACCCGCCTGGGTGGTGACTGGCCTAGGTGACATTGAGGCCCCTTCCAGCCTGGAATGTTCTAGGATGACGCAGAGCTTCCCTGTCTCTTGGAGAGGCCAGAAGGACCATGGGCAGGCTGCTGTTCCCAGAAGCCTGGGGACCAGACCAGTAAGTGCTGGAAGTGGTGGAGCATGGAGCGTGGTGGGCGGGCTGGGGGTGGGGCGCAGAGGGGCCAAGGTGTCCAGCGTCTTCTCCTCTCAGCCATTCGTCCATTGTCCCTCATCTGCTTCCTCTCCTGGACCTGGTGGGGCTCCAGGCACGGACAGCAGTGGCAGCCCTACGAGCGAACGACAACAGCTCAGCACGACCAAGGCAGGAGGCGTTTGGTTAAGCCAAAGAGAGAGAAAAATCAATGTTCCAGTACTGCCTCTTGAAGTGATCTCTTGAAACTGATTCAGAAATAATATTTTCTGACATTCAGAGTGGGCAGCTCACATTTCCCGAGCACGTCTCCCTACCACTTTCAAGCCTCGGGACGATCTTGCTGCAAAGCAGCCTCGCTTGACGGAGGAAGAAATGAAAACGTGAGAGGTTCAGTAGCGCGTTGGGCACCGCAACTCCTCCCGCACCAGTGGGTGGACGCCTGTGTCCCGCTCCCGCCCCCAGAGCCGGCCCAGCCTCTGCCTGCCTGCCTCTGTCCTGGTGCCGGGAGCGGAATGAGGGTCCTGCACCTGCCACGGGGGAAGGGCTGATGCTTCAGGTGGAGTCCTCAGCCAGGCCGCCCGTCGGATTCCTTTCTGCATGGGGACATCAGGCTTTGTTCTACTCAGGCCTTCAACGGACTGGATGAGGCCTACCCACATCTGGGAGGGCCTCTGCTTCTGCTTCATGAAAATCCAATTTAAATGTTAATCTTATCTGAAAAAGCATCCTTCCAGTAACATCCAGAAATGTTTGACCAGACGTCTGGGCACGGTGGCCCCAGTCCCCTTGATATAAATCTAGCCATCCCCCCTTAACTGGCCCAGGCCCCCCTGTCTCTTGGGGGCCCCGATTCTGTCCTTTGCCCTAACAGCAGCCCTGTTTTGACTTCCATCCACCAAGACGCCCTGGAACAGTGCCAGAGGCAGCGCGGAGGTTTCTCCCGGACAGCAGCACGCCCCCTCGACTTGTGCGGTGCTGGCTCGGTGCCGGGTCCTCACGGCGGCTGGGCTGGGAGGGGCTGTGCACCTACTTACCGTCCATGCACACATGTTGCTCTGTGCTGTGTGCCCCCTTCTCCCCCCAAGAAGAGACTGGGTCACGGCTGTGCCCACCTTAGCCCCTTGCCATCCCTGCCTCTGCTTCCACTAGAGCCGCCCGCTCCCTCTGCTGGTCCCAGCGGCTCACAGCTCCTCCCACATCAAGACCCCCTTTCCAGCCCCCACCCATCACTGGCCGAGGCCTGATGTGGAGTGGAGAGGCCCACCGTGCCTTCCAAGCCTTTCTGAGTGGCCTTGAGCTGGGGCACCCGTGTCACCCCTGTGGCTGCTACAAGGGCGAGGGTGAAGGGTGGCTGCCGGCCGTCCAGATCCACCCTCAGGAGAGGGAGGGCTTTGTCCCACTGTCGCCAGCGGGCAGAGTCCTCCTCGCCCTGCCTAAACGACTGGTCGCAGGAGCCCGCTTTGGAGCATCGATGATTAAAGTTGCATCCAGGCTCCAGGCAGAAGGCAGGCCAGCCTGCAAGCCTGGGCACCTACCCTCCCCGAAACCCGATTCAGCCGGACAAAGTCTGGCCAGTTCACCCACTAAGTGGCTGATCACCGGCCTCCCCTGATGTCCGAGACGGAGGAGGGGCACGGGCCTGCCAAGGCCCTTCCAGGACCGTGTCCCTGGTCCCCCGAGCAGCCTGCCTCCAGTGCCTGGGCCACCTGCTCTCCCTCCACTTCCAAGGGCGGTGTGCCCACCACGCGCCCAGGATGTGTCATCGGGAAACCTTCTGCTCGGTCCAGTGGACCAGGAGCCCGGACAACGTGGGATCTGCCGGAACACCGGGCTCTTCGGAGCGTGGCGAAGTGAGCAGAGGTGGTATTAACTGAGGCTGGACCAGACTCTGGTTCCAGCAGCCCCTTCCTGGCCCGTCTCTTCCTGCCAATTAGTCAATGAGCTACAACCTGCGGAACGCCGGGCACTGCTGGCCGCCGACACCAGGGATGGATGTACCGGAAAAGCGAACATATTCCCATCAGCCTGGCGGGCATCACGTCCGCTCCTGTAAGCAGACTGTTTGGATGCACACGTGGATGCTTCCCATGCCAAGCCTCATGCTGGTGGCTCCACAGGGCAGGGCATGGACAGCTGGACAGCCAGTGGGGCTCGCGTGCACTGTGTGCGTGCTGGTTGAGTTGAGATGACCAGTGATCACACTGCCGGGGCAGCTCCCCTTCTCTAGCCAGACTCCAGGGCAGGAGGGTGGACCCAGCAAAGGGAGCTGAGGGGTGGAGCAAGGAAGTGCCAGCCAGGAGGGGGGTGAGGACACAGCAAGGTGGCCTGTGGAGTGAGTGGGCAAGCAGGGCAGGGGGTGTCCTCTTTTGTAGAACAAGGGCTCAGAGCCGGGTCACAGGATGTGGGTTTAGGGGCGTGCAGGATTCAACCTGACGTCCAGTGCTACGCCCACAGTGGACATTGCCCCTGGATGACCTGCAGGCCAGCTCTTGGCTCTCTTCCCTCTGACCCAGTTTCTGGGTACTCTGGTGGCTTTGCAGAGCGACCTCAGGCTCGGCACCTTCCGGTGCGTCCATCCTGGATTCCACTCTGTTACTGGTTTTTTTTTTCTCAATTTAGTCATAAAGTAAGGCACCCTGGAGAAACTGGAACCCTAGCGCTTTGCTGGCAGAATTACGAAATGGTGCAGCCACTCTGGAAAATGGGATGGTGTTTCCCCAAAAACTTAAAAATAGAATCACCATATTTGATCTGCAGTCTCACTTCTGGGGAGACACCCTAAAGCACTGAAAGCAAGAACGTGAGCTGACGTTTGTACACTGGTGTTCATTATTCGCAATCACCCGAAGATGGAGACGCCCAGGGTCCACTCACGGATGGACGGTTGGATAAACAAAATGTGGTCCATCCATACAAGCGAATATCATTCAGCCTTCAAAAGGAAGGAAATTCTGACACAGGCTACGTCATGGATGAACCTTGAGGACATTATACTCAGTGACATAAGCCAAGTCAAAGGACAAATACTGTATAACTGCACTCATATGAGGGCCCTAGAGGAGTCAGATTCACAGAGACAGAAAGTGGACGGTGGGGGCCGTGGGCTGGCGGAGGGGGATGGGGAGTGAGTGTTTCATGGGAACAGAGTCTCAGTTTGGGAAGACGCAAAGGTTTTGGAGATGATGGTGGGACGGTTGCACACGCTGAAAAGTGGTTGAAATGGTAAATTTTATGTTATGTATATTTTACCACAATAAAAATGCAGTAACATGACGACAAAATATACCTGGGCTGCCCAGCCCCGAGTTCAGCCTGGGCTGACGCGGCTACTTCCTTCGGCCACTTGGTTCAGCAGAGCCGGTGTCTGTCTGGAGCTGACCGTGGAGACAAACATTTCGTCCCATTCAGTCTATATGTGTCCCCCGCTCAGATCTGGAACCCCTGACGCATTATAGAAACCACCCAGCGATACGTCTAAACAGGACATCTATTGCTAAAATTATGCCTCTGAGAGAGAGATTTCTTCATGTGTAATCCCCACCGTCTAAAATTATGTTTTCATCTACAATTAAGGACAAGAATTTATTTTTTACACTTAAATAATTTTCTTAAAAATCACACATTTCCTTTCTTTTCTCATGCGAGCCCAATATTTTTGCCTGTGAACAGATGGTTTGGAGAATTTCATAAATGACTTCTCCCCCTTTCTGACACATGTTCTTCTGTTTTTGGAAGCCCCCAGTGAAAATGGCCAGCCGACGTTAGGACAAAATTTGTGTTGTTGCCGATAGAGTTCTGAGCCATAAAGCCGGGTGTCTGTAAACGAAGAGACAATTTTCCCCACCCAATAAAATCTAAAGTAAAAAAGACAGGGATGAATTTGGCAGAAATACTGTTAAGTGTAGCATGAAAATGGGAGTCTTTTGAAAGTTTTCAGAGTTAAATGAGACAAGCTAGGATCAACGGTGAGAGATGAATCTGGGTGCATCACCAAGGCTGCAGAGCCAGGACAGGAGGGCAGAACCTGATTAATTAGCCACCTGAATGGAGAGCGAAGCTGGCCAGAGACCTAGAGAACAGAGCCGAGGAGACCCAAGGACACTGCTGAATGATAGGTCCCTCAAGAGAAGAGCCCAGGAGTCTTCCGAGGTCTCACGTCAAACCGGGAAATGGTGCGCGGGGATAAATAACACGTCTTTAATGATGCTAGAAAGACAGTAAGAGCCTGCCTTCAGATGGGCCATCAATTGTGACCAGATGGTGGTTGGAATCCACAAATATTTCACTCTTCCATCTTCTCCCTTCATAGCGTCCTCTTCGACGAGTCCCAGGAAGGTGGGTTTGCCTCCAGATTTTGTCATTAGCTTCAGGTAGAGTTGTTTCATTTGATTCACGGGCCATTACCAGGCAGCTGGCTGTGGATGGCCGTGGTTCCAGGTGGGTCATGGCCAGAGGAGCCCCTTGGGCCAAACTGCCTGTTCTCTGTACCCCACCAGGCCTGCCTCGCTGCTCCAGCGGGGAGGAGAGAGTCCTGCCTGTCTTGTGTCCTTTGCTGTCCTCCACCCAGGACAGAGGGACAGACTCTACTTGCCTTGAGGTTGAGAGGATGTCTTTCTGTGCAGAGCTACGCCCTGGCTGCTGAAGGAACTTATTTTCTCTTGTTTCATCTGCAGAGAAAGCTGGTCTCTTCGTTCTGTAGTTCATCTGTTTGCTCACTTGTTCATTCACTGTCCGTCAATATTCACCAAGCCCCCACGATACTGCAGAGCCCACCAGCCACACGCTACTGATAAAGCAGAGAGCTTCGCGGGACCCCTACTCACACTGAGCCTACAAATTGCCCCGTCATGTTTGTCTAATAACCTCATTAAAAACACCCGGCACCTACTGTGTCCAAGATCGTATGTCAGGAACGGAGGGGATGTTGAGGGGATGAGACACTGGAGGGATCCATCCCAAGGCAGATGCAGACTTGAAGAGGGGCCCATGGAGACCGTGCTTCTTGGAGTGGGGCGGACCCTCAGGAGTCACCTCCACATTTCAGAGCCTGGACCCCAGGGGAGGCGAGGGACGTGCTTGAGATTTCTCAGCTAGTGAGCATCGGAGCCGGAGCATGGACCCGAGGCTTCTGAGCGTCACCTTCCCCAGGCACAGGCACCTGGAGTCGGGATGACCTCTGCAGAGGCCGCTGGTGGGAGGCTCTGGGGGGTGGAAACTGCAGGACCAGAATCCAGGCGGAGGAGTCTCACAGGTGGGGAGCCTGGACGGGGTGAATGTAGGACGATGGCAGGTCGGAGAGTGGGCAGGAGCAGAGGTCATCTGTCCTGCAGGCCCGACTCCTCTGTAATACCCCCTCCCCCCAACCCCCCACTGAATTTCCAGAGACTTCGGGCCAGCAGAGTCCCAAGAACAAAACCTTCAGTGCCCAGGCCCTCCGCAGCTCCCTGCACAGAGCACCCACCCGTCTGTGTGCTTTTCTCTCTTTTCTGGATAATTGTCGGGGTCAGGAGGACACTGCTGTGGGGTGAGCGGCCATGCTCCAGTGCAGTCCTTTTGACACACCTTCCTGTCTTCATTTTAGGAAGCAGGAGACCAGGCGAAGGCTCTGAGACATCCCAGTGTAGTTGATGAGCTCAGGTCCCTTCCCATCACTCATGCTGGGGACCTGCCCTCCTTCCCTCCTGCCTGCTTGGAGCAGCCTGTCCATCAAATCCACCTGCTGCTTCCCTGGAGCTGCCACTGGAGGGAAAGGTCTGGAAGACGCATTAAAGAGCCTGGTTCTCCAGCCCCGGGCACCCCGAGGGAACACCCAGCCCTGAAACAGCACCCTGGTCATTGGCCAATTTGGAACAGTCCCCCTGGGGGTCTGGGAAGAAAGTGCTTGTGTACCTGGAGGCTATGTGTTGGGTGGAGACAGAGACCCTGCTCATTCCGTCCCTTGGGATGTATTTTCTGGCTGGTCCAGGGGGAAGGGTCACCACCTGGATCTTGGCACAATATGCTAATGTGTTATTGACATCGGGAGGAGCTGATTTGCATGTGTCAATGTTTCCATATTCCACGGAGATCTCCTGTGCCTTCGAGAGTCCTCTCTTCCCTTCTCTGCGCCTCTCTAATTTCAAGGCTGTTGCCCCTTCTGCAGAATTTATTACCTGCCTCCAGGATGATAAAGAGATCAGTTTATTACACCGTCTTAAATAAGACAAACTTAACCTTGGGGAGCGTGGGGGCAAAAGGGGAGGCGGATGGGTGCTTGTCTCCCAGGAGCTGCTGGCTCCTTCCAGGAGGGCAGCTCCCAGTTCCTTTCTGGGGACCCTGGGTACAGGGCAAGGGGGACATGCAGAGCAAGCACCTGGCTTACTGGTAGGGATGGGGCCGTGGGCCCTCACAAGGCCCTGAGCCTGTGAGATCATTGCTTTCTTGCTTAGAAAGGTCCTTCCGAACGTCAGAGTGGGGGTTCAAGTTCTAAATAGCTGGTTAAAGGGGTGGAGACTCCAGGGCTTTCAGGTCTCTCCTGGGCATCCTAAATCAGTGAGGGGGCCCGAGGGGACCTTGGAGAATAGGACACACCCGCCTAGCCAGGCAGTGTACCGGGGGCCGTATCAGAATCCAAGGCCACTGGAGGCCAGATGCCAATTTCTGCTCGAAATCGCTTACTCTCAATGCCCTCTGGTTTTCAGGGGCTGTTTTCTGGGTTGGCTGAAGCATGTGGGCCATTTGCAGCCTGGAGCTGGTGCTCTGGGCTGACCTGGGGGAGGTGGTGGCGCCCATGTCCTTGTAGTGGTTCTATCCTCAGCCTTGCCTGGAGGGCAGTCAGGGAGATGCCTGGATGGGCAGCTGTGTAGCAGCCGTGCACCAGCACCACCCCCTTCCCTTTGGGAAGAGCTTTGCCTTCAGCCTCAGGAAGTGTGGTCGTCGATGACCTGGCCTCCTGCTTCAGCACCTTCAGGATCCTGTTCAGCCTGGTGCTGAGGCTGTAGGTAACCAGAGCTGAGCGCGTGCTGGGCTCCAGGGCCCCAGAGCTTGGCTTCTGCCCAATGCTGGATGGCCCCAAGGTGTCCCAGGGTTCTTTGCTCTGCAGCTCCCATGGGTGAGCCAGGACTCCCAGGTCTGCATCACAGCCTAAAGCCTTTCCTGCTCAGATCTACCTTCTGCTGCCCATCACTAACCAGCATCTCCCCTCAACCCCCCACAATCAGCCCTTGTACTCCTAAGTCTGCTCTGGCGTCTCCTTTCCAGAGGACCTCCGGGCCCCTCAGGGTCCCCACCTCACCCAACGCTGGAAGCATCACTTGAGAGAAGACCCTGGAGATGTCCCACTCTGTGTTTGTCAGGTGTCTGCCCCCTCCAGGAACAGAATTGGAGCAGTTCACCTTCCAAGCTGAGTTTGCAGCCTGGATGGGAGAGGACATAAAGGGCCACCTCACAATGTAGGGTGTCAGGTGGTGTGAAGACCTATGGGGAAAATCCGTATCATAAGGAGGACAGAGAGATGAGATGGAGGGAGTGTCTGTGTTGTATGTGGTGGTGGGGAAAGATTCTTTGGTAAAGTGGATTCTTGAAGTGACTTTAATGTTTGGTTAATAAGGTGTTGGTGGCAGGTTGGGGGAGATGAGTGAGGGAGGAAGGGAACATGGGGCCTCTGTGCTCTGGATGCAGACAGTGACCTAGACCTGAGGATGTCCCCAGGCATGGGATGCGATGCAGAGCCCTTGGTGTGACAGCACCATGAAGAGCCCTGGACCAGCCCAGAGGACCAGGATAAGCCAGTTCTTCTAGAAAAGATGAACTAGCTTCAGATGAACTGGCCTATGACCCCCTCCCCACAACCCACCCCCAAGAACCACAGCTACAGATGGAATTCAAGGGAAGACAGACAATTTTTCTTAAGGTGGGCAGAGAAGAACCCAGCCCCCACCTGAGCAAGAAGAAGAAGGGAAACACATGGGAAATGAGCAAACTCATGGAACAGAGTGCAAACACGGCCATAGAAGACCCTAACCTGTAGCTCAGCTGACCCCGTGAGCCAAAGACAATTCTCCAGAGCTCTTCTGCTCTATAGAAGACCTTATTAAGAGATTGTTAATGATAATTAGAAAACATAACTAAGAGTTAAAAGACCAGATGATGAAACAAGTGTGAAGGATGGAAGGAAGAGGGCAGAGCTGAGAAAAAAAAAAGAAACCAAAAAACAGAGGTGCAATCAACACCAACAGAGAGCCAATAAGTAAATTAGAAGTGACAAGGAACAGAATGAACCTGGCTCCACTGGAATTACTGACATTAGGAAAAGCTTGAGATAATCACAGCAACATGGAAGAAAAATACAGAGAGGACAATTAAGCAGTCGATAATACAAGTGGAGGACAAGTGAGTAATTGTTGCCCCTGTAACAGAGAGAACAACTAATGGGAAGGGGGTGTATTTAAAGGGAATACTAGGGAGGGAAAAAAAAGGAACAAGAAAAACCTTCCCTGTAGTGAATAAACAGAGGATGTTACCAGAAAATCTGATTCAGAAATAGCTCAAGATGTATCTTGATTAGATTATTGGATCTTGGAGATAATAAAATAATCCTCTGGATGTGTAAGCTGAAAAAACAAACAAACTCAATCACCCAAAAGATGGAAATATCAGGCTGATGTCAGGCTTCTCCTCAACAGTAGGCTCAGGTGTGGTGGGGGAAGCAGTTCAGGATCAGAGAGGCAAATTTTGGGGTCTCTGTGCTTCCAAGGGCTCACCTGTCCCCACCCTGGGCTCAAACCAGAGAACACTGTCTGCAGCATTTTAAGAGGAAATAATTGTGACCTAAGAGTTTTGTCATTTAAATGTAGAATTTTATATCTAACTTTTGTTATTTAAATATAAATGTAGGAGTCAGACATTCTCAAGCATGAAAGATCACCAATGAGCACTTCTTGAAAAAATATGTAAGTACATAATCTGGGCAAATTAAGAGACGGAAAACGAAGACAACAAATTCAACACTGAACATCAACTCAGAAGAACAAAGGTCACTTATATCCTGAGGGAGGAAAAAATATATTGACTAAAAATTTTATACCCAGCTAAATTGCCTTTCCGTATCCAATCAACCTGCAGATCTTCTCCAGCCTGAAGGAGCTTAGGAGATAGGCTTTTTGAGCTCTTTTCAAAAATGAAACAGACCAAAAAATGAATCAAAATAAATAACTAGGTTGTGAAGACACGGGTCTCTAGGGCCTGGCAGTGAGCATTGAGTCCTTTACAAATTAGGACAAAATGAAAATTATTGTGTGAGTTATCGTCCCAGAACAAAACTTACCTTTATAAACCTTGATAGTGTAAAAATGAAAGTAACAGGGTTGGAAAAAATCTGGAAAGCCAAAGGTGAGGGGGACTGGGTGTTTGAATGTTTGATTCCTCATCTTCCACTGGGAGGGGTTACAAAATATAATGAAAACATGTTAAGGAAAAATAATGTCAACCTAAAGTTTTCATGTTATTATTTTCCCTCATCTCAGAGGAAAACTTAGAATAATGATGCTGGAGGTCAAGAAACACACATTATATTTGCAAAGTCTATGATGTCACCCTAAACAGAAATAAAGGAAGGCTGGTTTTGCTGCTCAGGGCAGCTCATCTGGGGAGGGTACCTGGGCCTGGATCTCACAACATCTTCAGCCCATCACTCGGGGTCTGTTGGCACATGGTAACACCCTCTAAGCCACTACCCTCCTTGTTCAGGTTGTTTTGGACATGGCGTGAAAGACAGCTGGAGCCAAATACATTAGCCCATCTTCAGCTCAGCAAACTAGGAGAATAAGGGGGCTTCGGCTCAGCCAGGTCCCCTGCTCTCCACCTGCTTGTGCACACCTGGGAGACACAGCACCTGGACCTCCAGGTGGGCGAGAGAGGGACCGAGAGCCAGGAGGCACAATGAAGAGGAGAGTCACACCCCCTTAATTTCAGGGCTTGTCACTTACCATCATCTCCCTGCCTAGACTGCCAGCTTCCCGAGGCCAGGAGCTCCTTCCTCCTCTGACAGCTTCATCCCCCTCCCACGGCCAAGTGCAGAGCAAGTGCTCAGGGTCTGGTAGTGGCAGGAATGGATGGATTTAATTTGGTTACGCCTGCTAGGTACAGACCCCCCAGTTCCCCTCTCCAATAAGCAATCCTCCCGGGCCCTGAGTGCCTGTCGGAAACCTCAGCCCCTCACAATTAAATCGCTTTCATTTCCCTTTATGAACTGAAGCCTGTTTAAATGACCTGAATTTCCATGCGTTCGAGAGGCAGTTTTCTGGGGGGCCTTTTCCCCTCGCATGTTCCTCCCTCTCCTGGGTTAAAGAAGACATCAGGAACATGACAATGTAAGTGCTATACGCCACTCGGAACAGCTCAGATCGCCTTGGAAAAGGGGGGACATGGGAGCTTCCAGAGCATTTGCTCCCAATAAAACTGCTGAAGCAAGGTCAGACATTTCCACGAGGAGATGAAATGTTAATAAATGGCGGCCGTCGTCCCACATTTCTGAATTTATGCAGTGCGTCTATATGGTAGCATTCTCTACTCGGTTAAATTCAGTGAGTAATTTCTGACTGTATTCATTGCCAGAGGATATATTTCTTTAGAGTTAAATATCACTAGCTGTGCATTTTGATATGAGAAATGCAGCCTGCAATTTATAACCGACAAGATCATCAGTGAATCTCGGGCTGAGAAGCAGGGCACAGGAAGTGTACACAGGCTCCAGAGTGTTTATTTTAGAATTCATTCGGGAGGAAACATCATTTCCAATTCGGCTGTCAAGTCCTAATCCGGGACTGCTCCTTCCATCAGCAGCCGTCCAAGCCTTCAGATGAGGGGTGCGGGGACCTCTGACGGGCCCTGCCCCCATCCAGCTCTCCACTCACCTGACGGGGACCACATGACTCAGCGGCATTCTGACCAGGTGAGGTGTGATGACCTAAAGCCCCGGAAGTGGACAGGTGAGGAGAGGCAGCGGGGAGCTGGGGGCCGCAGGGGAGCTCTGGGGCCAGGCCCTGAGCTCATGAGGGAACTAAGGCCTACTCCAGGCCCTTCTCAGGAGGGGACCCGAGCCTCAAGGGGAAGGGGGTGATGCCCTGGGTGTGTGAGTTCTGCGCTGTGCTGAGAGCTACAGGGGCTGGAAACCAGGGCTCCGGAGAGGCACAGGGAACCAGAGCTGCAGGAACTGGTCCTCTGCGCAGCCGAAGGCACCCTCTTTCTGACACCCTGCCTCCCTCCCTTTCCCCCTCCCTCCCCCTTTCTCCCTCCTTCTCTCCTCTCTCCATCCCCCCACATCCTTTCCCTGCAGGCCACACCCGGGACTGGGGGCTGAGACACAGCAGTCCCTGCTCTCTGGTCACAGGTTTGGGGAACCTGACACACCAGCGACCTTCCTTCATCTGTCCTTTGTCCCTTTGCTGTAAGTGTTCATGAGCCAGGATGCTCTGTAGAAGCCTAAGCCTGTCCACGAACTGTCAACCTGCCCTCCTATGAGGCAGGAGCACACGGGGCCCCGGGGAGACAAGTAGACCCTGCAGCTACATGGTGCCACCAGGCCGGCCTGAAACGCAGTGGCTTTGGAGCCACCATGCCACTACCTGTGTGACCCTGGGCAGGTGTCCTAACCTCTCTTATCTCCAGCACCCCTCAATGGCAACATGGGGATGATACCCCCAACCTGGGAGACTTGCTGTGGGAGTCGAGCCGATTGTCTGGGACACAGCACGTACCTGGTGGCGGGTGTGGGAAGCTGTCTGGGTGCCAGTGGCCTCTGGCAGTGACCCGGTCTGTGTCTGTCCCCTGATCGTCAGGGATGCTCCCAGCTGCTGCTCTCAGTGGGCCCCAGGCCTGCCTACCAAAGGGGTAAGGATGCCCTCACTGCCCACACTGGGGTGATGGTGTGGTAGCTTCCATCCAGTGACTCACTAATTCTGCACTCATGGTGTGACGTCCGTTTTATTATTTTAAATTTTCCTCCCTGTGAGAAGGCAGGTCACACCCCCAGGGACACTGGGTTGTGCAGTCACAGGTGACCGTGAGTCCCTCTGAGGGCGGCATCCCTGTGGCTGGGAGAGAGGTCCACCGGCTGCCCACCTGCACGACACCGAGGTACCATCAGGCTCCAAGCTCACCCCAATGCATGCTGTTTGAAAATAGCACAGTTCTGAAGCCTTCTGACAAATTTTATGGGTTTTCCTCTCTTGTTAATTTATGGAAAAATAGCTCTTAACCATTTATCCACAAAAGGGTGGCCTGAGCCATGGCTGTAAAAATCCGCTGGCAGGACAGTCTCTCCCTTTTCAGTAAATGACTGTGTTTTAAATGCAGACACCCTGGTAAGAGGGTTCTTCCCTATTATAACGCATCAGGGAGTTCCCCTCCTTCTTTCCGAGGGAGCCGGCAACATCTCAGAACCTGTGGGCAGAGACCACGTGCTGATGCTGTTGCCCTGACCTAGCTGCTCCCCAGTCGGGCTCACTTTGGGCCTGGAATGCAGAGCCCTGAGCTGGGCTGAGACTGGCCACAGTCACCTGTGCCTACATCTCCTCCGTGGGTCCCCCATCCAGTTCAGCAACGGCTGCTGCCTGGTGCCGGGAGGCACCACATGACACAGAGGCACCTCCAATGCTCTCTCTGTCCACCAGGCTGAGCTGTGGAGGACGCTCTCTGCTACATCACATCCACCTTATAAAGTGAGGGTGAAACAGGCAAAAAATGAGGGATCTACCTTGTGACGGTCTGGAGCAGGGATGCGGGGACCTTGCTCGGAAAATCACAAGGGTCACGATGGATCTCACTCCCATCCTCCTGCAGCCCTCACAGGCCACCTGCGCCTCCCCTTTTCCCTCTCAACCTGAATGATGGACCTGAATAAAAACTCGGGGTTTACCTAGATACCTGGAGACAGTACAAGTGGAAACACCTGGAAGTAAGGAACATATACCGGAAACTGGCTTGAGAATGCCCCGGAGAAGGCAGAGCGGGGCTGCTGTGAGTAGCGGAGAAACATAACTGAGACCCGGGAAGCTGACTGTCTTCCCAAAGTCACCCAGAGGGCGGGTGGCGGAGCTGAGCCTGGAGCCCGCTGGCCCTCAGGCTCCCTGGGCAGGTGGACAGAGGGAGACAGAGTGAAGGATGTGATGGGAGAGGGAGGGAGCTGGCACAGCCTCTCTCCTGCCCTGCCCTTGGCTAGAGGGACGGGCAGCCCCCTGGACTGGGGTGAGAGCTCCCCCTTAGGACGGCCGAATCCGGGTTCCCGGAAGTTCCCAAGGTCAGAGTGCGCTCACCGTGTTCCGGGCCCTTTCTGTGTTTTGTGGGACAGAAAGCCCAGGAGATGGTTCCTGTGATTTCGTCACCTCACGACGGAGCCCAGAGTCCAGAGTAGCCAGGACGCCTGTCCACAGTGGTCCAGCCAGGGGGGCAGGGTGGGGGGTCCACCCTGAAGCCCCTCTCATCTCTTGGACTGGCCCCTCTTCCTTCTTCCTAAGCCAAACTGGCTGAGCCATCAGGGCCCAGGGAGAAAGAGCCAGGACCCACCTTCCCGGCCGGGTCTCAGTTTCCCCAGCTGTCAGTGGACACAGAGTGCCCTGTCGGCAAAGGGCTGGTTACAACGTGTGAGATCAGGCCCAATTGCGCCAGTGTCACTGAAAACCGCTTCCTCTCTGAGTCTCTGCCAGGGCTGCAGAGCTGGCAGGGTGACAGTCCTGAGCGGCCGCTGGTCATCCCCGCCGGTCCCGGCTAGCAGCAGACAGGGAAGAGATCCTGCCGAGATACGCGGAGACCTGACCCCGAGCACTGTGGAGCCTGCAGCAGCTGGAGCCCGACTTCCTGGGTGGATGGAGGGGCCGTGTGCAGCCTGCGAGGTCCACAGCCTCTCCGGGCCCTTCTTCAGCCAAGAGGAGTCCTGGTTGTGAGGGGCGAGGGACAGAGGGAGTTCTGACCTCGTCCCACATGGACCCAAGTCCCTGCCTGTCCGGATCCTTCCCCTCAAAGGGCGTGGGAGATGGGCTGAGGTGACAATGCTGGGAGATTTTACAAAGATGAAATTCTATTTTAATTTTTGATTCCTCATCAGAACGTCTTCCTGTCAAAATAGCTGTATTAAGAGACACACACAAATCCCAGGGATGCCACGCTGGGGCGTGGCGGGAAGTGGGTGAAGAGAAAAGCCACATGAGCCGCCTGGGATCCCCACGGGCGTGGCTGGGAGAAGGATGTACAGAAAGCCCGGCGTCCTCTGAGGCTGAAAGTCCACCGAACATCAGAAGACTCGGGGCCTCAGGCCTCCCGTCCTCCCTTTATATCCGAGGTGAGGGGTGACCAGGGCCCCTCGGTAAGTCTGCAAAGGTTGCAGGATGTGGGAGGGAAGAGGCTGAACCTCGGGCGACCCCTGGTAAGGTCATTGTTTGCCATACGAATCCCGAGGGGCGGTGATTAGAAGTATGTCTGGGGAAGGCAAGCTTTTTAGACTTAAACAGACACAGAGAGGGAAATTCAGGGAGTGTGAGGACGGGACCAGAGGCTCAGTGGTCCCTCCTCCCCCAGGCTGCTGAGCTGGGCTGAGCGGGTGCGTGTTCTGCAAATGTGCCCGTGGGTCCTGGCGGGTGCTCAGGGTCGGGTGTCGCCTGCCAGCAGCTCCCGGGATAAAGTGACTTGAAGTGGATTTATGTGGTGGGGAGGGATGCTCACTTGCCCCCCGCCCCCATCTGCCCGGCCTGCTCTCCTCCCCAGTGCCTGGCCCTGGGGCACTCACGTCATTTCTTAGGGGTACTTTTCCCTCCAATCATAAAAGTATTTTGTGCACATTGTAGAAACGAGAAAAGTTAAAAGAAAATAATACCTAATCCAGTCACTTAAGAAAACCTACCATGTTTGGGGGGAGTGTATATTTCCTTCTAGACCTTTTCTTTGTACCTAAAGAATAAAATGAAGGCGTGGCTGGGCCCTGGGCCAGGGCTTGCTCTGAGCGCTTTCCACGCAGGGCTTTCTTGCTCCCATCAGCAGCCCTAGAAGCAGGTATTACTATTTTACACATAAGAAAGCGGAGGTGAGGCTGTTACCTGGCTGCCAGGGCTGCTGATTGAGGGATGCGTTGAGACTACAATCCAGGCTCCTAGCTCCAGAGATGCCCCCAAACGATCGCTGGACTGGCCCCCGCCCCAGAGCCTCCCCATGACACCTGTGTTCGTCCTTACAAGGAGACCACAATGAAAGATCTGTGTTCTGCTTTGTCGTTTCATGAGGCCTGGGAACAACACTTGGTAGATGTGTTTATGACGTGGGTGCACACAGTACAGTCTACTCTCTCCCCCTGTGGGGGATTTAGGGTCTTGTGATCAGTACATCTACCCTGTGGACTTGGGCTCACACCTTTGTGGGATCTCAGGTTACGTACCAGCCGGGGAGCTCCATGGTCGGGGGATAGCAGTGCGCTTGTCGATCGAGCCGGGTGCGTTCATCGTGGCTGCATCGCGGGGTCCACGGACTGGTGTGGTCGGCAGCGTCCTTTTCCCTGTTCTGCACACGAATCTCAGGTGACTCCATCACCCCCTGTCGCCTCAACTGCCGAGTCACGGAGCCCCGAGTCAGACCCGGGTCTACCTGGCTGCTACGCCAGACAGAGGTGCCTCCCGCTCATCCACCCATTCATTCAACCACCCATTCACTCATTCATCCATTCGCTGGTACCATGGCAACACCTCCTTTGTCCAGGAGCTGAACTTGGCATGGACTGAACACCAGTGCATGAGATGAGCAACGCTCCGTGTACTCGGGGAGCTTATATTCCTGTGTGTGTGAGTGTGTCTGGTGTGTCTGGTGTGTGTGTGTAACCACAGACAATAAGCTAGTAAGTAAGTGTGTAAACAAGATTGACCCTGAGTACGTGAGGTGGGAGCAGAGAAGCGGGGCACTGTGAGGGGACACCTGGAGAGGAAGTTGGGGCCCAGGAAGACCCCTCCCAGAGAGGGTTATGTAAGTTGAAGACCCCTCATTCCAGGAAACATGTTCAAAGGGTGTCGATGCTCTCATGGCTGGTGGCTCCTGTCCAGGAGCAGGGGCTGGGGACTGGTGTCTTCCTCCCTGGTACCCAGTGACCAGTGACCCCGGGCAGGTGCGCGTGGACACGGATGGATGGGGGGAGTGAACTCCACGGCAGACTTCTCAGGCTCTGCTGATCACAGAGGCCTGCGTGGGCACTGGTGGAACCCTGGGCACTTCTGGGGAGCCTCTGGTGAAGGCAAGGGTGCAGAAATCCCAGCCAACCCCCGAGGCGACCGCCAGAGGCCGACCCACCCTCAGTTGCATGCAGAACAGACAGCTGTTCGGGGCCAGGCCGGCCTCCTGACACGCAGGCCATGCAGACAAAGGCCCTGGCGGTCTGCAGGAGACTCCATCTCTGGGTGGCAGCGGGCCCAGACTGAGGTGGGCCGCCCGCCCGCTGCTCTGCCAGGGCTGGCAGGTGGGAGCTGGTTGGACTGCTGTGCTGAGGGTCCTGGCTGGGGGGTGGCTGTGGGGCGTGGGGGTCCTTGTCCCCAGAGGGCAGGGGGGAAGGGGGCCACACCTGGGGTTTGACTCGCCTGCACGTTCCTACCTGAGGGTCAGCAAGCACCAGGCGTGCCCAGGGTCGGCTGGACCCTGTTGCTCCCTCACCACGTGGGGACCAGGGGCCCCTGGAGGGCACATCCGCAGGATTCAGTACCAGGACACCAGCCTGGGGCACAGACCTCAGGAGAGACCCCTGAACTCCCACCCGTGGATGTCACTTCCATGCAAATCCACAATGGGCCGCACCACGTGAGCCGTGGGTACATTGACGGTGCCCAGAGGCCTCTGCATCTCCCCACTCGGGGGCGTCTCCCTTTCCCAGCGTGGAGCTCCCTCAGACCCTCCTCAACAGCTCACCTGGGTGGGCTGCTCTCACCTGAGGGGCTGGCACAGGACTGACCCAGGCTCTCCAGTGGCCGCGGCTGAGCAAAATGGGAGAAGGTGCTCCTGTGGGCCCCTTGGCCACGTCCATGAAGATCCGCTTCATCTCCCCAAACCTCCACCTCACGGGCTGCCTCCTGAATGTCAGGCGCTCTAGACACAAATCTGGGCATTTTTCTTGGCATGTGCCTCTCTCTCCCTGCTCCCCAGTATCCAGTTAACCAGCCCGGCTTGCTGATGTCCTGACTGTAACTAAAACCCTCATCCCTTCATCCCCAGTTTCACCCCCTCAGTCAGAGCCACCACTGCATCTGCCCGGCACGTCTGCAGGTGAACCCCTGACCACGCTGGTCGCTGCTTACCTTTCTCCCATGGCCTCTCCTTTGTGGTCAGCTCGGGTACCACAGACTGGGTGGCTTAAACAACAAAATTTACTTCTCAAGGTTCTGCAGGCTGGGGTCCAAGATCCCCATCCCCACTCTAGCCTTTCTGGACATCTCTCACTTCCTAAACAGGGTGCTCTGTCCTGCCCCAGGGCATTGGCACCAGCTGTTTGCTCTGAAACACCTCCTACATCTCCACTATTCAACTTGAAGGGCTCATGAGAACTCAATGCCTTTTCCCCAGGGATCTTCCCTGACCTCCTCAATTTCCCCTAAATTACAGTCAACTCAGCTCACATCAACTCACTAGACTCAAAAGCATGCAGTTTGTATAAAGAGAAGACAAACCTTCCTCAACCAGGTTCTCTGCCAGGAGCTCCATCCCAGCCATCCGGACTCAGGACAAAGGTGTGGCTTCGCACCTGCTGGAAGCGGGGTGGGAGGGAGATGGTCTCCTGTGTTAGAATAAAGCAGGAAAACGTTTATCTGTGCATCACAATCACTGCAAAAAACAAAGAGCCATGTTCCTTCATTGCCTATTTACTTAATAAATTACTCGTCAGACGTTTAATGAGCACCTGCTAAGTACAGAACTCTTTGCCGTGTGCTGCAAACTCGACACTGCGTGAAGACAGGACCTGGGATTTCCCTTCCGGTAACGGTGGGCTGAGCAACTTGGTGGCACAACCCCTTGAACACAACAAAACAGCTTTTTAAAATAGAAACCACAACCCATTAAGAGCCGCAAAAAGTCAACAAGATACTGAGGAATTTCAAGAGAGAAGTAGAACTCATACTTGGAGTAAGTCCCACTTGGTTGTGGTGTCTAATTCTTTTTATTCATTGTCGGATTCCATCTGCTAGTATTTTGTTGAGGATATTTGCGTCTATGCTCGTTAGAGGCATTGGTCTGTAGTTCTCCTTCTTTTATAATGTCTTTAACTAGTTTTGATGTTAAGGAACTGCTGACCTCATACAATGAGACAGGAAGTGTTCCCTTGGCCTCCAGTGTCTGGCAGGGATGTAAAGAATTGGTATCATTTCCTTCTTACTAGCGAACCACCTGAACCTGGTGCTTTCTTTTTTTGGAATGTTATTATTTGATTCAATTTCCTTAATAGACACGAGCCGTTACATTGATCTCTTCCATTACGGATGTTGGGCCATTTCATTTAAGTTACCAAATTTTGGGGATAGAGTTGTCCACGGGATTCCTTTATCTTCCTTTTAATGTCCGTGAGATCAGGAATCATGGCTTCTCTTTCATTTCTGGTACTAGTAATTTACATCTTCTCCCTGATTTTCTTGGTTTAGACCAGCTAGAGGCTTTACGTTTTAGTGATCTTTTTTTTTTTTTTTTTTTTTTTGCGGTACGTAGACCTCTCACTGCTGTGGTCTCTCCCGTCGCGGAGCACAGGCTCCGGACGCGCAGGCTCAGTGGCCCTGGCTCACGGGCCCAGCCGCTCCGCGGCTTGTGGGATCTTCCCAGACCGGGGCACGAACCCGTGTCCCCTGCATCGGCAGGTGGACTCTCAACCACTGCGCCACCAGAGAAGCCCTAGTGATCTTTTTAAAGAAACTATTTTTGGTTTCATTGGTTTTTCTTTGCTGTTTTCCAGTTTTCAATGTTCAGTGAGTTCTGCTCTAATTTTTATTATTTATTTATTTGTCTCCTTGCTTCAGGGTCCAATTGATCTTTTTTCTCCAGTTTTCTAAGGTTGAAGCATAGATTATTGGCTTCAGATTTTTCTTCTTTTTAAATATATTCATTAAATGCTATAAATTGCCCTCTAAGCACTGCTTTCCACAAATTTTGATGTTTATTAAATAAACTTTTAAAATCTTAGAAGAGTTTTAGGTTTATAGGAACATTGCAAAGGTACAGAGTTCCCATATATCCTGTTTCCCTTATTATTAGCATCTCACATTAATGTGATACCTTTATTACCACTAATCAAGCAATATCGCTAGAGTATTATTATCTAAAATCCATATTTTATGCAGATTTTCTTAGTTGTTAAGTAATGTCCTTTTTCTGTTCTAGGAACAGAAAAATTAGTTGTCATGTCCCCTTGGGTTCCTCTTGGGTGTAGCAGTTATTCACGCTTCCCTTGTTTTTGATAATCTGCACAGTTTTGAAGAATACTGTCAGGTCTTTTATAGAAAGCCCTTTGATTTATTGTATTTTCATTTTCATTTAGTTCACTTTAACTTCTCTTGAGACTTCTTATCCGACCCATGTGTTATTTAGATGTTGTGTTGTTTAACCTGAAAATAATATGGGATTTTTCAGCCACTTCCCTGCTATTTATTTCTAGTTTAATTTTATTGTGGTCTGAGAACACACTCTGTCAGATTTCTATTTTTAAAAACGTATTAGGTTGTGTTTAATGGCCCAGAATGTGGTTCGTCTTGGTGACTGTTCCATGAAAACTTGGGAACAAATATGTATTGGGCTGTTGTTGGATAAAATAGTCTGTAAATGTCAATCAAATCAAGCTAATGGGTAGGATACTCAGTTCAACTGTGTCCTCACCACTGACTGGATCTATCTATTACTAACAGAAGAGTGTTGAAGTCTACAACTGTCGTAGTGGATTTATCTGTTTCTCCTTGCGGTTCTATTAGTTTTTGCCTTGTGTATTTTGATTCTCTGTTGTTAGGCGCATATGTGTTTAGGTTTGTTATGTGTTTGTAGGAAATTGACCCCTTTATCATGACGTCATACCCCTCTTTATCCCGGATAATTCTCCTCGTTCTGAAGTCACCTCTCTCTGAAATTGTGTGGTCATTCCAGCTTTCTTCTGACTAGTGTTAGTTTGATATATCTTTCCCCAAACCTTTAATTTTTTTTCTGGTCAAGGCAATATTTTATTTTTATGATTTTTATTTATTTATTTTTACAGTAGGTCCTTATTGGTTATCTATTTTAGATATAGCAGTGTGTACATGTCAATCCCAACCCCTTACTTTTAACCTCTCTGGGCCTTTATAGTTAAAATGAGTTTCTTGTAGATAACATATAGTTGGGTCTTTTTTGTTGTTTTTTTAACCCACTATGACTCTCTCTCTGTCTTTAAATTGGGATGTTTAGACTGTTCCAATTTAAAGTGATTATTGATGTAGTTGGATTCATATCTACCATGTTTGGAACTATTTTCTACCTGTTGCATTTGGTTTTAGTTTCTTTTTTCACTCTTCTTTTTCTGCCTTTTCAGGTTTTAACTGAGCATTTTATATGATTGAACTTTATGTCCTCCCTTAGGATATCAATTGTACTCTTTTTAGTGGTTGTCCTAGATTTCTCAATATATAGTTAAATATTTGAAGTCCACCTTCATTAATGCTCCACTGCTCCACACACAGTGTGGTTATATTCCTAATCTTCCTTCCCATCATTTATGATATTGCTGTCATTTATATTAATTATCTATATGCTATATTATCTAATACATTGTTATTATTTCAAGAAAATAGTTATCTTTTAGATCAGTGAAGAATAAAAAATAAAAGACTTTTACCTTCATTCATTCTTTCTCTTTCTTCTTTTCTAGTATATGCATTTGATGCCATACATTTTCCTCTAAGCGTTTAGAAATATTTAATTTTTTTTCTTTAGACTTGTTTGATCCATATGTTATTTAGCAGTGTGTTGTTTACTCCAAATATTTTGAGATTTTCCAGCTAGCATTATGCTATTGATTTCAAGCTGAATTCCATTGTGGTGTGCAAGAATGTTTTCTATGATTTATATTCTTTTAACTTTGTTAAGGTGTGTTTTATGGTCCAGAATGTCGATCTTGGTTAATGTTGCATGTGAGCTTGAGAAGAGTATGATGTATTCTGCTGTTGTTGGGTGAAGTATTCTACAAATGTCAATTAGATCCAGTTGATAGATTGTGCTGTTCAGTTCAACTACATCCTTTCTAATTTTGTGCCTACAGGACCTACCAATTATGATAGAGGGGTATTGAAGTCTCTAACTCTAGTAGTGGATTTGTCTATTTCTCCTTGTAGTTCTATCAGTTTTTGCCTCACATGTCCTGACATGGTCATTAGGTATAGACACATTAAAGATTCTTAAGTATTTGTGGATAATTGATCTCTTTATCATTATGTAAAACCTCTCTTTATTCCTGACACTTTCTCCTATTCTGAAGTCTGTTTTGTCTAAAACTAATAGCCACCTAAGCTTTCTTTTGATAAGTATTGTCCTGGTATACCTTTCTCCATTCCTTGACTTTTAATATATGTGTGTCTTTATATTTTAAATGGGTTTCTTATATATAATATGTAGTTGGATCTTTTTATAAAATCCACTCTGACAGTATCTGCCTTTTAATTTGTTTATTTAGACAGTTGACACTTAAAGTGATGATTGATATAGTTGGATTAATATCTACCATGTTTAACACAGTTCTCTACTCATCACATTTGTTGGTTCTTTCCATTTTTTTAAATCTCCCCTCTTTTTCCACCTTCTCTGGTTTCAACTGACTATTTGATTATTCTATTTTCTGTCCTCTGTTAGCATATCAATTACCTTTCTTTTTAAAAATTTAGTGGTTTTCTTAGAGTTTGGAATATACATTTACAACTAATCTAAGGCTGCCTTCAGACTACATTATGTTATCACTTCACATGTCATATAGGTTCCTTATAGCAGAGTGTTCTGAATTCTTCCCTCCCATTTTTCATAACATTGCTATCATTCATTTCTTTTATTCATATGTTATAATCACTCAGTACATTGTTGTTATTATGAATTTGAACAGTTATTGCTTAAATAAATTAAGAATAAGAAAAATAAAGGATTTTCTCTTACCTTCATTCTTTCTCTCATGCTCTTCATTTATGTAGATCTGAATTTCTGACTTGTATAAGTCGTCTTCTCTCTGAAGAATACCTTTTGCATTTCTTGAAGGGCAGGCTTTCTGTTGAAAACTCCCCTCATTTTTTGTTTTTTGAGGAAGTATTTCTCCTTCACAGTAGAAAGGTAACTGTGCTGAATGCAGAAATCTAGGTTGGTTGGTTCTGCTTTCAACACCATGAATATTTGACTCCAATCTCTTCTTACATGCATGGTTTCTGATGAGAAGTCTGAGGTAATTCTTATCTTTGCTCCTCAAAATGACAAGGTTTTTTCCTCTGGTTTCTTTCAAGATTTTGTCTTTGCTTTCTTGCAGTTTGAATATAATATGCATATGTGCAGATTTTTAGTATTTATCCTACTTGGTATTCTCTAAGCTTCCTGGATTTGTGGTTTGGTGTCTGTTATTAACTTTGGAAAATTCTTAGCCATCATTACTTCAAATATTTCATATTCTCCAGCATCTCTGTTTCTTATCATTCTGCTATTCCTATTACACATATCCAGCTCCTTTTGTAACAGTTCCACATTTCTTGGATATTCTGTTCCCTTTTTCTTTTCATACACTATTTCTCTTCCTAATTCAGTTTTTGAGTTTTTGTTGACACATCTTTCAAGAACCTCTATTCTTTCTTTGTCTGTGTCTGCTCTATTTTGATAGCCCATCAAAGGCATTTTTTATTTTGGTGAAAATATTTCTGATTCGTGTCAGTTCTCTCTGATTCTTTCTCAGACTTTCCATCTCTTTAATTAAATTGCCCATCTGTTCTTGAATGTTGTCTCCTTTTCCCATTAGAGCCGTTAACATATTAATCATAGATATTTAAAATTCATAGTCTGGTAATCCCAACATTTGTGTTATATCTGAGTTTGGTTTTGATGCTTTAACTTTGTGTCTCCAGACTGTGTTTTTTCCTTGGCTTTTCACAAGACGTTCATTTTTTTTTTTTTCTGAAAGCTGGACATGATGTATCTGGGAATAGGAACAGAGGACATCAATTTTTAGTGTAAGTTTTTATGTTGCTCTGCCTGCATGTGGTGCCTCCTGATGTGCCAGATCTTCTGGTTTCTTTGCTTGCTGTTTCCCCTCCTGTTGTCTTGGGTTTACCTAAGAACTCCTTGTTAAACTGAGTTTGTACTTTGCAGCTCTTTCTACTGTAACCCCTGCTATCATATTGGAGACCTGTTGGTGGTAAGGTGTCGGGTAGGGGCAGTGTTCTATGGTCTTATGATTAAATTTCAGGTTTTATTATTGAGTCTGAATTCTTGAGCTATGACCCTCAGTAGTGTTTTTAGTCTTTTTTATTCCTGCCTTAGTGAAACAAGAGGACTAGAAGTCAGATAAGGCTCTGGTAAAGCGGTTTCTCTTGAGGGCAGGCTTTGTTACAGAAACAGAACCTACTGGGTCTGTTTGGTTACTTTGCCCCTGTCCTCCCCTGATGCATAATATTTCTTTGATCTTCAGATCTTCAGTCTGAGACCCAGCTGGAGCTCCTGGCAGTAAAGTCTACAAAAGACTGGGTCTCCAGCAAGTTCACACTCAGCATCCAGAGATTCTTCAGTCACTGTTTAAGTGTCCTGCCAATTCCTGGTCCTGCTGGCTTCTGCTCCCAGGAAGCTGATCTCAGCTGCAATTCTCTGCATCCCCTGTGTGTCTCTTCAGTTTGCCCTGGGACCTCAATTCTCTGATGGAGCTAAGTTGTTGATTTTCAGTTTGCTCAGTTTTTTTGTGTTGTGAAGGCAGGAGTGATGACCTCCAAGCTCTTTTTATGTTGGAGATGAAGCTGGAAGTCTCTCCGTGTATTTACAAAGGCACAATGTGTAATCACCGCAACCCAGCAGATGCTTCCCTACAGCCCCCTGGTGGGAGGAGAGAGATGCCCATGACTGGTCCCAGGTTCCTTATGGGTGATGTGCCTTCCACCCTCCTTCCTTCTTGGCCTGACAGAGGAATGAGGACAGAATACCATGAACACTGCAGCAAATGGTGTAGCTCACAGGCTGATTATAATATTGGTGCTGTTGGTAAATCTTTCTCTGGGCATAATTCTATCCCAGTGGTTCCTCAGCTAAGCAAGCATCGACCCTAATTAAAAGCCTGCAAATGTAAAATAGATAGCTAGTGGGAAGCAGCCGCGTAGCACAGGGAGATCAGCTAGGTGGTTTGTGACCACCTAGAGGGGTGGGATAGGAAGGGTGGGAGGGAGGGAGACACAAGAGGGAAGATATATGGGAACATATGTATATGTATAACTGATTCACTTTGTTATAAAGCAGAAACTAACACACCATTGTAAAGCAATTATATTCCAATAAAGATGTTAAAAAAAAAAGAATCATACTTTCAAGTACCTTACATAAGATAAGCAGAAAATTTCTTTGTGGTATCAAAGCTTTCAATATAAATAATTCTTTATCTGATGATTCCTAAAGATTCAATCTGAGATATTTATTTTATAAAACTCATTATATTGACAATATCTTTCAAATAAAGACTTTGAAAATGAAAAAAACAAAACAAAACCCTGCAGGATCTGTCTGACTGTGTCTGAATGTGACCTAACAGGTGTGATGGGAAGTGGAAGGAGTTAGGAGCTCTCCCCAAGGTCAACCAGACCTGCTTAGCAGGAGGACTGCTTATGGGCACGAGGGGAAGGAAGACACCGTGGCCAAGTGCTGTGACTTCTCTCTGAGCGGAGGCCTGTGATTGGTGCTGCCCTTCTGGCAGGCCTCATGTGGATCCCGCCCCACCCACCCCCACCCCCCCAGCTCCTGGCTGGCCCCCGGCTCCCATGTCCAGGTGTCACGGTCCCTAACCCACACTGCTGCCTACAGCCTCTGTACAGGACACCTAATTCTTGCATGGCAGTCAGGGTGATCTTTAAGAGGAAAGATTGGCTACCGCTATCTCAAACCTCCAAGAACCTCCCACATTCCTGAACGGGAATCCAAGCTCCCTTCCCGGTTGGGTTGCTGAGGCCTCACTCATTTCACCTGCCTTCCTGTTTTCTAACCACATGGCCTCCCTGCCTCACCTAAAACCCTCCAAACTCTCTGCCCCTGACATTTTCCCAGCCCGGCCCTCTGCCTGAGCAGCCTTCCCTCGGCCTCTGTGCTCCTGTCCCCTGGTCTATGCTGCTCTCTGCTCTCACGTCCCTCCCCAGAGCCTCCCTCCTGGCCACCGCATCCTCACCAACCTGGATGCTCTCAGCCTTCCCCCTGCTGGGTCTCATGCAGAAGGAAAGCATCCACATTTATCACATATTTCAAGAGACAGCAGTAAATCCAGCCTGGGCCCTCGGGTGGGGGCTCTGAGTCACACCTGTTCCCTGTATACGCGTTTACTTGTTTTCTTTATTGTTTCTTTCTCTTTTCTTTCAGCAGATAAATTATCTTGCTCACCTCTGTGTTCTCAGCACCTAAAGTGTCTCTGACCCTCTGCAGACCTTCAGAACCTATTTATTGAATAAAAGAATGAAGCTGGCGATGCTGCTGTCCTTTAGGGTGGCTGAAACCCAACAGGGGATAAGACCCTGTGGGTCGGGGTGGGCCCTGGGGACAGTGGTGCCCCACACTCCCTGTAGGGACTTCCACACCTCTCTCCGGAGGGCACAGTGGAGGCCGTCTTCAAACCCCTGTGCAGAGAAGGCAGGAAAAAAAGACCAGATTCTGGGTTGGGGGAGGAGAGTGGGGGAGGATGTTAAGCCAATAAAAAAAACCTTTTACATTTGCTGCTGTAAAACTTTATAGAGATTTCTCAACACACGACATGAATAATAACCACGCTTTCTTTTCAGTAATTGCCAAACCAACAAGCCTGTGAGGCCCTTTGCGGGCAGGGTAATCCCTGGGCACCAGCCCTGGGCAGGAGGCCCCCGCAGAAGGCACTTAGTGTCCAGGCGGGCCTGGGAATCAGGCAGCCACTTTCAGAGGGAGCCAGCTGGGCATCCGCCCACCCCGGCCCTCCTGGTAGGCCCAACTGCCTGGCCCACAGCAACCTCCAGTGGCAGGGGTGGAATTGCTCCAGTCTGTTCCAGAGCCTTCTCTCCCCCAGTCTGACTGGGGTGAGTGGGGGTGGATCTGCAATGATCTCATGCCCCGTATAGGGCTTGGTTCTCCCACCATTGGCGGGGGTGGGAGGTGGTGAGCCCCTCCTAACTCTGGGCCTCGTTCTCTCAGCTGGTGAAGGAGGGAGTGGACCGGGCAGCTTAGCTCAGGGAACTCAGTCCACACGGGGAGCCCCAGCCCGGCAGAGGTGGGCACGGCCCACTGAGCAGGAAGATGGGGTCTGGGCCTGGGGTGGGAATGGTCAGAGAGCAGGGGGCTAGGATCGGAGCCGGGAGAAAAGATGCTACTCTGTCCTCCCTCCTCCCCTTATGAGCTCCCTCCCTCTCGCCACAAATTAGACGGTTCCTTAGAATTTCTCTAGATCACGCTCACTATACAAAGAGAGCAAATTTAAGTGTCTCTTCTCCCCTTCATCCTATTTCCATTTTCAGTTCCCGAAATGTCACAGGTTGTCTCTCCCGGCGCCCACGCTCTATGGCAGCCTATCACACAGGTGATGATTTATGTTGCGACACCCAGGTGTGGGCTCGTGGGTCTGATGCCCGGGCTTCAGGGCTGGCAGCGCATCTACACCTGCAGAGCTCCCTCCCTGCAATCCTTCCACCTGGGCTGCAGCTCACCTGACAGCTGACGAGGCAGCGTCTGGGAGGAGAGCGACATGTTCACTTTCATGGGTGTCCTGCCCACAGGCCAAGGCTTCTTCCACGGCCCATGCAGGCAGACAGGGCAGGCGCCCTTCTGCCTGACCGCCTGGGGTTCAGGGTATGTGTGTGCGTGTGTGTGAGGGTGTATGCTTGTGCATGTGTGTAAGTAGATGTGTGTGCATGAGTGACTGAATGTTCATGTATGGGTGGATGTATAATTTTGTATGTGTGTGTGAGCATATATACTGTGTGTATGTGTGGGCACACATGCATGTGTGTTTGTGCACATGTGATGGCACACACACGTTGTTATGTGCACACACACGTGTGTATGGGCATGCACGCACGTGGCATGTCTGCTTGCACACGTGTTTGTGTGCACGTACATGTGTACATGTGTGCATTGCTGCATATGTGCGTGCATGTACGTGCACGAGTGTGCATACCTGTGTGCACATATACACTGTGTTTGCATACGTGTACATATCTGTGAGTGTGTGTGCAACACGTCTTAGAAGAGAAAGGACAGGCAGCCACACCTGGGAGGCTCATCCCGCTGTTACCCCACAGGCAAGCCTCCCGCGCGGAGCACCTGCACTAACGAGCCCTCGCCCTGTCATTGTCCCCAGGGCCTCCTTCCTGGCACCGTCCCCGCCCAGGGGCCTGGGGTCTCCCTGCCCAGGGCTGGCCCTCATTCCTAGGTCCTCGGAGTGGGCCGCCTGCCTTTCGAGCTGGCTCCTGAGGCAGCATGCCCTCGCCTAGCATCTCTGCCGCCCAGGGTCTCTGCAAGTCCAGTGGCCCTGGGGTGGCCCCGCCCCAGCCTGCCCTCTCATTGAGCCCAGAGCCCGGGAACCTGTGCTCGTCAGCATCGCAGACATGGGCCCAGCCGTGGCCATCTCACCATCTGCGTTAGGCTGTGAGCTCCCTGCTGATGTGGGGGCTGCTGCCCCACCCCGTCCGTGGGAAAACCCTTCAGAAACCTGGACTCGCCTGCTTTGCTGAAGACTCGAGCAGAACCGGACGCAGGCCCCTTCTCCCATGCGCCGCCCCATCCGTATTCCACGTGGCCCCAACTGGAGCTGTTCCCAATGTCAGCGAAGGGCATCTGTGCTGCCCAGCCCCCTGGGAGCGGCAGCACGCACTCCATGGTCGGCCCTCCAGAACGTGAGGCCTCCCTCTGTGGACGGGACCCTGAGTGGGCCCAGGCTCCCCATGGGAAGCCGGGCAGTGGGAGGCCCTTTGAGGCACTGCACCCTCCTGTCACAGCCTCCTCTTCCCCAGACCTCAGACCTGAATCCACAGGGAAGCCCAGCCCAGGTCCTGCGATTTCCTGGTGAGCCTGCAAGTGGCAAACACCCCCCTCTGGAGCATTTTTGTGATGGGCTCATTCACTGAGAGGGACATCTTCAAGGCTCCTCCGTGTGGCAGCCTGTGTCGGCCCTTCCCTCCTGTACGTGGCTGAATAATGTTCCTTCGTCTGGATCGACCATATTCTGCTCACCCATTCTTCTCTGGGTAGACACGTGGGCTGTTTCATCTTCTGGCAGCCGTGAACCTGTGTGTGCATGTTTGTGTCTCACTATTATTTCAAGTCACAAGGAGCACACGGTTTCATGATCCTCAGGAAGAGCACCAGCTTCTTACAGACCCACTCGCTCTGTCCCCACCAGCTTTAAATCTGCTAAATTGGGCGCCAGGTCTGCAGTTTCCCGCCCACGATGTCTCAAAAAACCCCACACCAGAGACCACCCCGAAGTTGCAGCCGGGTGACGCTCCCTCTTTCTCTGCGATGTACGACGCACAGGTGAACTTCCCGCCCGCCCCAATTTCTGTCACTTCTGTTCTCGTGTGTTCTCATCTCATGCTTGTGAGAGAACGTGGTTAAAAGCAGACTCATCTCAGGGCATCGCACAGGAGACTGGGGAGGCACTTCATCATCTGCCCGTGACAGATGGATAGGAGCTAATTTCCTTCCCTGGGTTTTGACAACGCGCCCGGCTCACAACATCTCTCTTATTTGTCAAAGGGAAGAACAATGGGGCTGTGTGCCACCCCCTTCGTGCGGGATCCAGCCCACTTTGTCAGATTCGGCGTGAGCCCCATTTTCATCACCCGTGCACGTGTTCTGATAAAATATTCATGTGGGTCACCTCCCCAGCAGACTTCAACCATGCTGCATGCAGCAGAGAGGAGGGCACTGCCAAATACATAAACACTGCATGGGCACAGAGCAAATGAGAAGCTGCCGAGACACAGGAAAGGCACTAGACCAGAATTCATCTTTCACGCCGCTTAAAGGCACAAGTCACAGAGAGCATCGCCCTTCGTCGCCACGGGCCGGGGACGCCCCGTTCTCGACATCACCGTCTGCGGCTAAGATAACATCCAGCATCCCGAGGTGCGCCCCCGCCCAACTCAAGGCCTGGGGTCTTGGAAAAGGCAGGCTGCACATCGGCTCCAGGAGGCTGGGGGAGGGGGTCACCACCTTGTTTCAGGTCCACGCTGTGCGTCCGGAACCGTGGTCTCAGGTACCAGGCACGCGCGGCTGTTTCCTCCTGCACGGAGATCTAGAGGGGTTGCAAGGCCACTGGCTCTTGGTTTTGGAGGGCTCTCTCCCTGGCAGCTTCCCCTCGACTTCTCCCTTCCTGTGCTCTCTGCACTCTCTCCCCGCCGTCCCCGCCCCGAGAAAGTCAGAACAGAGCACGCACACCCTGAGGCTTCCGTTCCTTCCTCTTCCTCTCAGAGGGTGGACCTCATGAATCCGTCTCTGCTCTCATTGCCTCTGAGCCCAGACCTCTCCCCACTGAGTTTTGCAAGCAGGCCCTTTTAACTAACCAAAGATGGCATGGGAGAGCAGCCCACATGTTATCAGTGGCTCAGAGTGTATTCTCTGCAAAGGCAACTGGGAGGTCAGAGGACCACACGTTTATTCAGCAGGGAACTCCTGAGCGCATGGCATGGGGAAAGGCTGAGCTTGGCACCCCGGGTACCTAACAACAAACAAGACACCATCCCAGTGGCAGAGGGGCTCATATTCCAGTGGGAGGGGATCCTCTGTGTCTGGGGTATGATGGAGAAGGTGAGGACATGAAGGAAAGACACATAAAATCCGATGAGAGGAGAAAGAATGCACCTGTGTTGGGGATATTTAAATTGGGTTTTGAGGGATGAATAGAAGTTCATCAGGTAGAGTCTGTAGCATCTTTAAAGGCTCAGAGGCACACAGCAGGGCAAGAAGTTCAGTGCTTTGCAGGTGGTTGCTGGGGAGGCTGCAGGCAGGTGTGTGTGGAGGGAGGGTGCATGAGAGATGAGGTTTGAGAGATGGGCCGAGTGTTGATAATTAAGGGGTTTGTGAATAACGGAAAATCATTTAAAGTTTCTAAACAGAATGTGACGTGGTCATATTGATTTTTAAAAATTCATTTATTTACTTTTTTGGCCACACGGCATGCGTGATCTTAGCTCCCCAACCAGGGATCGAACCTGCGCCCCCTGAAGTGGAAACGTGGAGTCTCAACTACTGGACCCTGGGGAAGTCCCTGTATTGATGTGTTAGAAGAGTTGATTTGGTAGAGGCCTTGAGGCTTCTCCGGGACGATGCACTAACAGTGGACCATCAGTGACCTCGGAGAAGGGTTTCCCTGGGTCCTGTTTCAGAATCATCACCTCTGGAACCGTGTATATCCACCTCGGCCGTTTGCCCAACATGCTCCTCCAGGCTGCACACCAGACAGAGGGTCTGGACTGTGCTTGGAGACCCCGCAAGGCAAAGCACACACCGCATCCCGGAGCCCCCTACCCAAGGATCCCTCAGCCCCCTGAGAGGCGATCAGAAGGGCAACGCCTGCAGGTGACTCTTACCTGGTTAAAGGCACGTGGTGACCCCCCGATGCCTTTTCTCGCCCCCCTTTCTGTTCTTCTTCCTAGTTCTCCCGCCTCTGTGTCCAGATTTCTTCAGGGGCAGGTAAGAGAAAAGCGACTTAAACCAGATTAAACCAGACTCTCGGGTCTCAAGGTGAACAAATTTGGGGGCTCAAAACCCTTCCGTCCCCCTGCCCACCCTCTCTCCCATCTCTGCTCCTTTCTCGCGTTTGCATGGTCCTCCTGGGAGATAGCGGGGCCTCCTCCAAGCTACACAACAAGGCAGCAAGCGGAGCACTTTTCTGCAGCCAGAGAGGAAAGAACACCCTCTCTGAGATCCAGCTTGGAAGAACCCTAGAGAAGATGTCTGACCTGCATCACGGGCCCACCCACTGGACTCTAGGGTCTCAGGACCAAGGTCCTGGAAGAGTCCTGTCTGGACAGTTTGCAGAGAACAGAGTCACTGACCCTCTTAGTGAGAGTGTGTGTGTGTGTGTGTGTGTCTGTGTACATGTGTATATGTGCATATGTGTATTTTATGTATGTATGTGTCTCTGTGTGTCTATGTATATCTGTATGTCTGTATATATGTGTGTGTGTGTGTGTGTGTGTGTGTGTGTGTGTGTGCGGGGGACAAAGACCTGGCCATCCTCACTGGGAACCAGGCATCCAGATGTCTGTACCTCATGCTAATTCCAGCTCATCCATGATCAGGTGTGAACTACACACAGCCAAACTTGCTTGGCCTCGGGGCAGCAGGCTGGGCGTGCTGGGTCCTGCTGGGTCGTGGACGCTCCAAGTCCTGATTCTTGCATGAGGAGTGGGCAGACCCCTGGGCCCCTGGGGTAACGTGCACCTCTGGGATTTTCCAGGCAGTTCACAGACTTCCTCCAACACACTGTGGTCATACTGGTCTTGTCATAAAGTGAACGGGAACGGGGAGAGAATGAAAGGATCTTTGATTTATTTTATTTTTTTCCAATTTGTAATATCATGCCCTCTGAGAGCACGTTGCCTCCAGGCTCGAGCACAGAATTTAAAAACATTCAATTAAAAAACTCAAAGCAGGCTTTTCTAGGGCTGGGGTGAGCAGAGCTGATCTGGAGGCAGCCCCGCCAGGGCAGGTGGCAACCAGCCCTGGTGGAGCTGCGGGCCTGCCCGGCTGCACGGGGTCCACGGGGCCAGACGCGCAAGCTCTCAGGCGGGCAGAGCTGCAGTGCTCAGCCCTGCGAGGTGGCCGCGTTGGGTCAGCGCTAACTGGAGGCTGGCGAACGGTCAGACGACACAGTCAAGGGATTGTAAACAAGCGGGCAGACAAGGTTTGCTGCTAGTGGGCCGGAAGGTCTGGGAGTGCCACCTTGTCCAGGAAGGCCTCCCTGCAGCTGTCTCGTCTGCTGTCCTGGTGCTGGGCTGAGTCAGGAGTAGTCGAGACAGCTCCCAGGTGGCCGTGGCTTCAGTCCCAATGAACAGATCTCCCGGAAGATGAAGCACCGCTGCTCATCCACAGAGGAGTTCTTGATGTCTTCATCCTCATCCAGGAAGTTCTCTTTAGCAGCTGAGGATTCCCCTTCATTCTGGCTGGCGTCCTTGTTGTGGCTGAATTTAGACCCCGGCCCCAAATTCGAATATTCGGTCCTAACTCCAAGAACCTCCAAATGTGACCTTACTTGGATATAGGGTCCTTGCAGATGTCACTGGTTAAGATGAGGTCAGTAGGTTGGGCTCTGAACCAGTGTGACCCGTGTCCTTATAAAAAGAGGAAATCTGGACACAGAGACATGCACTCAGGGAGAATGCCATGGGCTGAGGCTAGAGAAGTGGCAACCCGAGTGATGCTTCTACAGGCCAAGGAGCACCAGAGACGGCCAGCAAACCAGCAGAAGCTGGGAGAGGGGCCTGGAGCTGATTCCCCTCGCGGCCCTCGGAAGGGACCAATCGATACGTGATCTCAGGCCTCCAGAGCAGTGGGAATAAATTCAGGTGGTTTAAGGCGCTCCGTCTACTACTTTGTTGTGATAACCCTGGGAAACCAACACAGTCATAAGCGAAAGAGTGGGCACCTCCCACGCGCTAGGCGATTTCCACAAGCGCCGCCTGCCCCAGCAGGAAAGGAATTATCCACCTTCTCCAGAGAACGTGGAGTCTCACAGGTGCTGAAAATGGAAAGTCTCACTGAGGGTGGAGACGGGATTCTGCATGGTTTTTGGCCCCTGGAGCCAAGGATCCTTCGCTCTGCCCTCCCCGAAGCCAAGCTGCTGCCCGCAGGGGGATCCAGGACCTAAGCAAGACAGGCCACCAACAGCCTGGCTGGTGGGTGTTTCCTTACGTTTGCTCTTTTTCCAGCTAAGCACATCCGTTTTAGGTGTGCGGATCTATAGATCCTGAAAAAAAGAACACAGAGCTGTAACCACTACTACAACCGAGATATGGAGCATTCTATCACCCCAAAACTGACCTCAAGCCCTTTGCGGTCAGCCCTCACCTAAACCCCGGGCTGTAGCAACCACTGACCTATTTTTGTCCCTAGAGTTTTGCCTTTTCTGGGACGTCGTATGAGAGAATCATACAGCTTTCCTCCCTTTGAGTTTGGCTTCTTTCATTCACAATAATGCTTTGAGAGTCACCTGCGTTACCACAGGTACCGGTAGTTTGTTCCATTTTGGTGTCTCAGTAGTATTCCCCGTGTTTGTTCACCAGTTGAGGGACATCTGGGTTGCTTCTGATGTTTGGCTATGTTGAATAATGCTGCTATGAAAATTGCATACATATTTATGTACAAACATATAATTTCCTTTCCCCTGGGTAACTACCAAGGACTGGAACCATTCGGTCGTGTGAAAAGTATATATTTCAGTTTTTATAAAATCCATCAAGCTAGTTCCTAAAGTGACAGTGCCATCTTGTTTACCCCCAGTTGCTCCATTGTCACCGACACTTGGTTTTATCTGTGTTTTTGTTTCTAGTCACTGTTGGATGTACGGATGGTATCTCATCTTGAGGTCAGTTTGCGTTTCCCTAATGACCAATAACGTTGGGTATCTTTTCACATGCTTGTTAACCATGTGTATCTCTTCTTTGGTGAACTTTCTGTTCAAAGGTTGACCCCATTTTCCGTTGGGTTTTTCTTGGTATTGTTACTGAGTTGTAAGAATTGTTTATATATACTGGACACAGTTCTTTATCAGATATTTGATCTGCAAATATGTTCTTCCAGTATGTGGCCTATCTTTTCATTGCCTTAGAGGTGTCTTTTGAAGAGCAGAAGTTTTTAATATTGATGAAATTCAATTAATGGATTGTGCTTTGGGCATCATATCTAACAGAACTGTGGTCAATCAGGAGTGTGTCTCTCTTTGTTGGGGGAGACCCACAGTCTCCTCAGGGGTCCTGCCCATGATTTTAGGGGTCTTTCCCTTCAGCCCTCGCCCCATCGAGTACCCTCCCAAGGCCCCTGGTAGGACGCGTGACTTCTACCTCCAGAAGTCTTAGATGGACCAGAATCGCGTTTGGATTGAAGCACGTGCCTTCCTCTGAACGGGCGTTTACTGCCCATTCTATCAAGGCGTCATACACTTAACGCATGAGTATAAATTACCAGCGGCTATGCAGTAGCTCAAATGTCACAATAGAGTGTCGGTGACTTAAAAATGTGCCCAATTAGAAAGCAGACTGTCTCCCACTGCTGAAGACTGAGGAGGAAATTTAAGTACAAATATTAAATAGTCTTTTAACGTTAAGCCCAAACTTTGCATGTTCAAATACAAAAAAATGAGCATTTGAATCCCTTCGCCTTGCAATTTGTATTTTGCTGCGAGCACTGTTCCTGCAAAGTTTGCCTTCCTTGGCTACTGAGTCTGACCTGGTTCTCCCTGGAAAGTCAGGCTCCGCAGGACCATCTGATCAGAGTTAATCCCGCCGGGCCTGTCTCATGCCCTCGTTTTTAAGCGAGCAGAGGCAGCCCCACACTCACAGAATGTAGAAACCTCCATGCAGGTTACCAGCCTCTAGGGCAGTTTTCCCAGGGAAAGTGGTGGTCCTGGAACCAGGTGTTTGGGACAGCTGAGGTCCAGGTTATTGTGGCCAAATGACTCATGTTGCATGAGAGCCAGGGGGTAGATAGAGGGCATGGAGAGAGAGAGAGATTTTCTGCTTTCAACCTAGTCGGAGGCCGATCAGTGGGTCAAGTTGTCTGCGGTCCCTGGCCCTGGAATACTATTCCTGCAGGCAGGTAATGTCGACTGAAAAAAAATGCATAACCTAAAAGTTGCAAGTTATGTATTATTCAGTGGCATTTCTGAGGACTTAAGCTTGGGACGCAGCCTCTCAGATCGCCGTGAGCAGCTGCTCTGAAGAGGTCAGGGAGGAGCCAGGATACATGGGAGTTTTTGCAAAAAGACCCAGGTAATCAGCGCCTCAAAAGAGCACTGTTAATTAAAAAAAAACAAAAACAAAACAACACCTCAAGTTAATGAATTTGGCACCTTTCTAGGTATGGGAAGATGCAAGAGTCTGGGCTCATGGAGATCATTCCTTTGCTGTGCATCTTAACCATCCGGGAGCCAGCACCCCGCTTTCGCATCCTGGGATCCCTCGGGGCTCGCCATTGGGGCAGCAGCAGTGGCTGAGGGCTCCGCGGCTGCAGCATCCTTTGTTTACAGATATGGCAGACGACGTTTTTCATCCACAGTAATTATGACCATAGGTCGTTACCCTGTCTGGGGGGGCGGTGCAGAACACACTTAAGTAAAAACCTGCAGCACGCCCCCCCCCCCCCCCCCAGTTACCTATTTCGGCCTGAAGTCCTCTTTTTTCAACCCACTCAACGAAAACACAGTAGCCTGTGTCCCTGGCACCCGCTGCCCCGCCCCCCGCCCCGCCTTCCTCGTGAGCAGGCTTGGCCACTCTGACCTTACGTGGCCTTGGGAGCTACCTGTTGCTCTGCAGTTGCTGGGTCCTCTGACACTGCCAACCCCGTGCTGGTCTCCATCCGAGAGTCTCCCTCATCAGATCCCTCGCGGACCCTGCCTCGAACGTCACAGAAGCCACCACACCCGGGAGGCTGCGGATCAATGCCTGGGCCGTGAGCTCTTCTCGACTCTGCCTGTCCTCGGTCTTTGAACAGACGGGGCCTCGAGTAAACGAGGCCTCTTTGGTGGCAGCAGATCCCTTTCCTGCTGTAACATCTTTCTTCTGCCCTGAGAGATATGTCTCCATGGCTCCTTTTCCACGTCCAGAAAGCCTGAGCTGTCACATTTCTAACCTGCGGCTGGAGTTCCCTTTGTCCTCCTCTTGCAGGAGCGATCGTGAGGGGTGGTGAGGGTCTCCTGCTTTTCATTGCTTTTGATGTGGGGACTCAGAATGTGCTCTCTCCTCCTCCAGATTCTGCAGTTCAGTTCTCCACTGGCAGATGAGCATTCAGGAGCCTGGGGTCTGGGCGGACCATCCAGGATTCTCACAAGGCTTGCTCTCCTTCCACTGGCTGGGCTGGGAGCCACACATACCCCGAGACTGGCCTTGACGCCTGCAGAAAGACTGCAGGGCTCCTCTCTACCCCAATGCTCCTGGGCCCGTGCACATGGATCACGCCACACCTGCAGCCCACGCATGGAGCAAATGTGTCACCATGAGCCCCCTCTAACTCATCAGGCGGTAACACACTTCTTGTCATGGTTGTCCCCATGTCTGCAAGCGAGGGCTCGGTTTTGGGGATGCTGTCCTCTGTGTGTGGGGGGGGGTTGGTCATCCCTGGGATCTGCCCTCTAAGTTTCCACCTCTCTTCCTCTGTTGATTTCTTTCATCAGAGAAAGCATTTCTGTCCTTCTTGCAACAAAATACTTCCCGTTTCGATCCCATCTTTAAGAGATCTAAATGTGGTGTATCTCCTTCATACTGTCAAGTTTTCCTCTTGGAGGTGGGATCCCTCTCTTTCTTCAGAACCTGACACTCACCCTGCTTTCTCTCTGACACCCAGAGCTCAACCCTTCCTCTGCTCACCTGGACACCCTGGCAGTTCCTTGATCTGCCCCCAAGCTTCTTCCCAGTTCTGAGGCATCAGATCTGTCCATCTAAGGCTTCCTGTTGTGGAGTTGGGACTAATGGTGAACTATATCCCTAGTGCAATAGCCGTCTCCCCTCCCCTGGCAATTCCTCTTCAACCCATTCATGAACACACCCACCAGGCTTTCACAATTCCAAATCCAGAACCTGCCTGAGGTGGTGCTGTAGAGAACACGTCCAGGCGTCTGTGGTTGTGTTAAGACATCACTCCATCCCCTCTTTGGCTCCGGACGCTTTTCAAAACAAGAGGAAGAGGGAGGATTGAGGCAGATATCTTGTGTCAACTCATGCGTCTTCTTACAGCCTAGAGGCTCCAGCCTCACTCATTAGTTCTCTGTAACCCAAACACCACACAGCCGTCATTGTGCCTCTAGGTCA